>NC_073744.1:36044545-36346536 GCF_029784135.1 Toxorhynchites rutilus septentrionalis
ATATATATATACATATATACATATATATATATACATATATATGTATATATATATATGTATATATGTATATATATATATACATATATATATACATATATACATATATATATATACATATATATATATACATATATATATATACATATATATATATATAGTTTTAAAATTATATTTAAGAATTCGGCTCCTTTAAACTTAAGTAACTGAGGCTGTAAAAATAAACGAATTAATAAAAAAATAAAGTTTGTCTTTTCGGTTGCGCGTGGCTATGTTGTGCTTTTGGTTGCATGTCGAAACTTGTTGCTATCAGAAATCGTGCCGTGCACAACATAGAGCATTTGATGAAAGGATGGGAATGATTTGAGAAGTGGATAATTTAGATGCAAATATGCTTTTTTTCGCGCTGAAGTGCATAGACAACATCGAAAGAAAAAAGCTAAATGGAAAATTTTCGATGAATTGTTTTGATTGCACAAAATTTACTTTTTGGTGATGTCAATTCCACCTCTGTAAAGCTCCTTGGACTGCATATCTTTTGTCAGTACACATTTTTTTGTTTTGCTTTATTTAAATTTATACGTTATCAGAACACCTTTTTGAAAAACTGCAATACTTTGTTTTGACCTTTGTTTTCCACGAACGTATTTTTTCTACATTTTATAAAAACGAAATTGTTTTTATTTGTTTTAGAATACATTAATTAGATTTTTTTTTACTATAGAGGCTTTAAACAACAAAGTTCATTCGCCTTTTGCCTTGAAAGACCTGTTTGAAGGTCCTGGGATCGAAACCACGGTCGTTCGATTAATAACGATTAAGTAAGATTAATGATCTCCAAACAAATAACTATATTTGCTATTGTTTACAATGAAAGGCCTTTACTCAGTTGTCTCTTTGTCTGTGATTCGGTTGGAATGGGATGATTGGAATAAAAGTTCAAAATTCCTCATATTTTTTCATAGAAAGAAGATTGGTTAAAATTGGTCACTTTTTGTAACATATCCGAAATTAAAATTATTTATTTTCTCACTTTGTAATAGTTGATTCCAGCTACCAACGCTCTCTTAACACACAAAAAATCCATTGTTAGTCCACAGAGACCGACGCAGACCACACGGAAAGTTCAGTGTCGGCCCCAGGGCAGGGCTCAACGGAATTTCTCTAAGAACTTCGTCTTCTCAACATGGTATTACTAGTAGCATTTCTATTCAGTACACAGTACAGATTTTAAATATTTAAATCGTTCAAACTCCTTCTTTATATTAATGACGATAAATCCATTGAAGATACGAATCAGCCTACTGCTGAAATTCTCTATAATAAAGAAGGATTAAGAAAAGATTAATCGATTATTTTGAGGCGATTAATCATAACAATTAGCTAACAAATATACGATTGATTGATGAACGATTAATTTGAGGAATCAGACGTCACTCCGATTGTTTTACGCTCCTGAACCCTTCTCGTAATTGAAGGACAGCCGGAATCAGAAAAGTTAAAAATAGCTGATGACTGTTTCTCTCCAGGGCTAGGGTTCACGCCCACAGCAGTATGTGTGTCATGTGTCCAAATTTACCTAGTTCCCACTCCGTTGATCGCTGTGCGCATTTTTCTCGGGGTTTGCTTACATGGTCACAACAATTCGCCGATTTCGCTTTCGCGCTGCGTACTCTGACAATGTTCAACCCCCTCCAACCCAGTGTCCATTTAATTGAAAATCGCGCTCCGTTCGTTCATCACTGTTACGAGATAAGAGACGTGCGTGAATTTGGAGTGCTTGTCGAGGAAATAACTCCAAATCACTGTTAGCTAGAAGGAGCAGCACAACGTTCAACCGAAAACATACATTCCCGAATTGAGAGGAATTTTTTATATTGGCGGAGCGCGCCGCCTGCATTGTTGATTTTATTTCACAATATGTTTGTTTTCGTTCGTTGCACGAAGCAAACGGCTAAGAGCAAATAAGCATGGTTATTTTCGAACATCATTATTGTGTTGAGACGATGGTTTTTTCTGTCGTAACGTTGTCAGAATTTTTAGCCTCGGAAGTATCATCGGAACCAATTAGAGGCGAATGAACTGAAAAGTTTAAAACCTCTATAATTCATCACGTTCGTTCGTTCGGAACTAATTATGTTTCTACAGTGAGCGTCACAAAAAATTCACCCACGGCCACACCTCTCACAATGGCTTTTATTTTTCAAAGCCTCGGATGATAAATTTCCAAATTGGTAAATCTCTTCTGTCCACTATAGCGACATTCCATTGGCTTCAATAGTGTGCGTCATCTTCGGGACGGACGGCTTATCTGTTCAATAGCTTTTCCCTTCATTAAAAGTATATGTATTTCACAACAGAGACGAAGAGAGCTCGTTACAGCAACGAGGCTCCGTTTCAGAGTG
This sequence comes from Toxorhynchites rutilus septentrionalis, assembly GCF_029784135.1. Classification (NCBI taxonomy): domain Eukaryota; kingdom Metazoa; phylum Arthropoda; class Insecta; order Diptera; family Culicidae; genus Toxorhynchites; species Toxorhynchites rutilus. The sequence continues at coordinate 36,046,948 of NC_073744.1, forward strand.
TGGTGTTCGTGTCTAGCTGGAAGATGATGCTCCCCGTATTTTGAAACCGATCAGGTAAAGCTCTTAGGTTTTCATAATTTGCTTTTACGCGTTGGCGCGGCATTTAGCTGACTCATTATTCGATTTCGCTTTCACACCAACCGGCAGGCAGAGCTTGTTTACTGTGTACGGTAAATTGTGATTATTATGATATTTCGAAAAGATCTTTAAACCACCCAGAGTCGCTTCATTTGAACACGCCCGCTATGTGTTTACTTTCCAGCGGCAAGAGCATAATTGATTTATCGATTCTCCGGGTTCAAATCGAACAATAACGCCATCGTTGGTGGTTCCCAGAAAACGATAATGGAGGTAAAATAGTATATTCGCGTTGATTTGTCAAATCGAACAATAACGCCATCGTTGGTGGTTCCCAGAAAACGATAATGGAGGTAAAATAGTATATTCGCGTTGATTTGTGTTTCGTGATCCGTAATTAACAAGAACCGACGGTGAATTTTTTTTCGTCTGCACTCTTTGAGCTGCAAGTAATACTGGCACTTCTATGTATTTTTAATTTGTGTGTGGCTCTGTGCTTTGGGTTGTATTTTATCGATGACACCGTAAGAAGATTCGCAGACAACAGTTTTAATCTGTTGTCGAGAGTATTGTACCTGGGTTTTGCAACCAGATTGAATTTCTATACCTCCAAATTGAACGAAGGGGAATTCTCGCTTAACTTTTGAAAAAGTCATATGTACCAAATGTAAACAAATCGAGTTAACGGACACACGACTGTTACTTTGAACGCCACTTTCCTCCGACGCTCGAAACGTCCGAACAACGTCCGTAACAAAGCAGTCAAAACAACACGAAGTCGAGCTTCGATCTTTTCAAGTTTTTGTTTCTTTCAGGTGTTGTTATCGATTTCAGTGCAATTCAACGAGTGATAACAATAATAATCTGTCTTTAGCACGAAATACTGGCATTTGGATTGTTGTTTAGTAGTTATTTTCAAATTCTTATCGTGCAACGTAATTTGTTAAATGAGTAAACGCGGTCATTCAAAATGTAGAGTGAAACATAGTTCGCTTTGAACTGTAAACTTGAAACTAAAATCACGAAACAACAGTAACAATTGGATTTTCAGAGTCATTATCGCTTGCTAGGAGTGAATGTAAAGATCGATTCCTTTTAAAACAATTCGCGGAATAATGTTCCGTTCTTCAGCTTCGTTTTTCTCGAGTTAGCGTAAATGTTACATTGGACCTTTTCGAAAGTTACGCGAGAGTTGTATATTCCATGTTCCCTGTCATAAAAACAATGACAAATAAATTTGTTTGAGGAAACGATAGGAAGATTAGAAGATTAAGATAATTGAGATTATCACCCAAAAATCAAAAGCACTCAGACATGTTATCAAGGTCTAAGTAAGCCAATGCATCCTTTGAGACTAACCTCAACTAACTTTAGTGATAATCAGCTTTGTTCTTGTTTACGGTCGTATTTGACTTTCGTTCGAACAACTCGGTTCGAACTTCAAAGATAACACTTTCATTTTCGTTCGAATCCTTTTGGACGAGATTTTCTTGATATTGATGAAATCAGATGCACTTTAACTTTACTAAAACATTAGAAACATAGAGCTGTATTCCGACGGATTTACATTTCGTTCCAAAGTGGTATTTCGATCGAGTTTGAATTTACCAATCTCTATATCGATTGGTAAGATGTCCGAAAGATGTCCGAAAACAAAACAGCTCGAACATTCGAATTTAAAAATAGCTCGAACAAAACAGGCAATGCGATTTGTCAAGTCGATTCGTCGTCGAATTCAATTGTCAAACGGATGCCAACAATGATATTTTTCGCATTTAAGAGCATTGGAACGAAAACTGGAACTGAACGATTTTTTCGTGCTACGAACGAAAGTATGAATGGACAAAATTTTCGAACGAAAAAAAGAATAAGGGTAAATTTCTTTCGACTCTCTTATTTGTCTGCAATCGGAGATGAATTCATGATAAATTGGGTAGTTTAAATACTATCCGCTGTTTCATGTTCAATTTTCGAATGATTGTTTTTCCTTCTGTGGTTTATCGTCGAAAAACATGTTTAACATTTGGATGTGATGGTTTTTTTACAAAAAAAAACTAAAAGAGTTGTGTCCAAGACACGACCGCTTTCCTACCGTAAAAATAAACGAATAAAAAAATACAAAAATTGTTAACTTTTTTACGTTGTTAAAATAACACACATTCCATTGAACCTCTTACAGGAAAAGAGAAAAAATGGTCAATTAATGATTATTTTGTTTTCCGTATTACAACTAGGTTTTTTACGCGTCGTGATTTTTTTTTACATCGGGGGAGAGCCATGTAGAAGACATGTCTTATTATCGAATCCCGTCGAGATTAATTCTAACGTTTCCCACGAAATCAGCGTATGACAACCATTCACCATTTCGCCCCTATGTTATGAGGGAAGATTGACTTATGGAAAAGTTCTGTCATCGGAATTTCAGACATCATTCTTAAACTGGGACCTCTGAAACTAAATGACTTCCGGTGCTGTTTTTTTACAATGCACAATGTTATCTCACCGGAAAAATACTTTCGGCGCATTATTTGACAAACCTTGATTTGAATGTGAAAATTTCAAATAATAAAAATTCCACACGATAACGCACTTAATCAGAGAACGTTACAAATAAAAATAAAAATGCAGCTCAATTAGGAATCCCCACAGAAACCGTGGACATCTACGAGCGTTTTTTTTCGTGATCCTAAATAATTAACAAGCATGTTGTTTTCACCTCAAATATTTGCGAAAAGGAAACACAAACCAACGAAAATAATCCCACTCGTCGTCATCATTGACCGCGATAAGCAAAATACCGTGCGTCACAGACGAGTATTTTTTTTCTCGGTGTCATCGTTTGTTGTCCATAATAAGGAAACAAGAGGAACTCGCACAGTAACAGCAGCGTGCTAACTGGAGAGGCAAACAAAGTTTTAAAAATAATCTTGAGGACGCGATAAACTCGAACGATTCTCATACGAGACCAGTAGCGAACACAAACATTAACTGGACGCCCTTCCGGTGACAAGGGCAAATCGCATGTAATCTATTATGAGTGAGAAGCTATAGTCTTTTTCGTACACTACCCACATCGTACACCCTACATATGTGTATTGCACAATAATGATGATATGAATAACCAAAAAAATCCAAACTTACCTGTGAAATAGCAACCAAATGATCGGCGTCGAGCTGCTGCCCATTATACTGTTTCACCGCCAGGTAAAAGGAGCTGACCGAAATGCAGGCCATATGCTTCGGCCGGACCTTCATCTTGGTCAGGAAGCGATCGACCAAGTTAATGGCCGCAAACAGGACATCGTTCGGCTGCTCGTACCAGACCTTGAGACAGCGAAGCACGTGAGCCGCGCCATCACGCGTTCCGATGGTGATTTCGCCACACTGCTCTCCGGAAGGTTCGTTTGAATATCGATATTTCGTATTCGAGACGCGACGCGTATTTGGTTTTGTGTCGAAAAAGGATGGAGAACGAATGAGAATTAATTAATTAATATTGGAATGTTTGTAAACAACTATGAGCGCGGGTCATAAGTTGGTTCCAAAGGAATGCCGACCGATCGATCGAGGGATGTGGAAAGGAGGTCAAAAGGGGGATGGGTGACAAAATATTTAAATAATAAAATATCATATCAAACACAGCTTCTGCATTGGTAACTGATGACATAAACGACGAAAGTGTCCGCATCGTATACGACCGTTTAGGCTCTCTGTAGGCAATACTATTTCTTGACTTGGCATCATGCCAAACACAATGGCACCGCAGCAAAGTGGGTGCGATATTACACGATACACCAATACGCTGGTGGTGCCTTATTTCTCGTCAAACCTGTATTTTCCTCCTGCCCACCACCCAGCCGCTGAAGAGGGCAACCGTCGTCTAGGAGCGCGATTTGTGTGTAGTATTTTTGACATTGAATTTCGAAATTCATTAAAGCGCCTATGTCTATCTCGACAGCCACTGCCCGAGGCGGTTTTACATGTGTGCGTTGCTTGCTTGTAAAGTGATTTTCTTATGATTATTTTTTGCTGTAATGTTTGTGTTTGTTTTTGCATGCCATGGACACAGCGAAACGCGCTCATCGGAACTACAAGTGTAAATCACGGTCGTTCAAGGATTCTCATTTATACCGTTTTATACCATTTCGACAACAACGATGTCAACTATATCGGTCATTCTAATATAAGCTAAGAATCAACGTTCCCGAAGGTAATGTGTTCCCGGGACAGATTGTTGTAACGTCCGAGCGATCAGGGGAGCTTGACAGTGTAGTCCAGCCACGTCACTCCATCAGAAATATGAGTCTGCATATAATATTAGAATAGTATTATCATATATCCCGCGACGGCGATAGCGTGGTCCCATTCGTATGTAAATTGTGGAACCGCGCGCTCATTATTCCACGAAGCAGCGAACTAACGGACGTGAAGCAAAAATCTCGAAATCAGAAAAGGGAACACAAATAAATGTATATATAGCATAACCCAACGCGCCGCTATTGTTTAGAGAGAGCGAGTAACATTAATTATACTCGGTGTGTACAATTGTTAGTCGTTTACAGTACTTCTCTACAAGCAATGTACACCGATTGTGCAAAATTTAAATACAATAACAGCCGACAGCGGGGGCAGCTGCGCGAGTGACCACTTTTCGACAGCTGGCTACGCACGAAAAGGGTCATTAAACGCAAAACCACGGCTCTTGAGGAAAAGCTAATGAAACAATTTTTCTACACGCTCAACAACAAACACAAACTATGAAACGCACGAAACAAGATAGTCTAGTTCAATTTTTGTTTGTAATATTCCTCCTCCAACATTTGTGCTGCCGCTTCGAAACCACTATGTTCTCGTCGTCCCCTCTTCCATGATAAGAACACTGACGACATGACGCTTCTCCCATCAAGTACAGACGAGAGGTAAAGGTAGTGAGGAACAACACAATAACATAAAACAGAGAACAAAAAAACTCTCAACTCGGTTCAAAGGTGCATTCACTCACTTGTTCGATAGACTGATTAAGACACTATCAGGAGACGCACGCCTCGAATAAATAAAGCCTGCGCGAAAGGTCTACTGTTCCTGTGTACATACTGTTCTGCTTGACTTGCTATTGATAGGGATTGTGGGGTTTACAGCAATAGGTCAAGTGGGGCCACGTGAGTATGAAGTGCGCCAAATCAATAATCAGGAGTGAAAACAAAGGAAAAGTTGCACAAGCTCAAACGATACGACTGGAGTTTCTTTTCAACAGCCCCTACACATGGATGAGCTGTTTGCCATATAGAGAATCACATTTTTTTTGGAACGATAATTTCAAGTGCTTTCGAATGAATCCAATTCTGAATTGTTTAGTCAGACATAGACAGAAGAAGCGGGCAACCCGTGCTCACCATGTCCTGTTCCACTTGGTCTAACCACCTTGCTGGCTGCGCTTCTCGCCGTCTCGTACCAGTCGGATTCCCAATGAACACCATTTTTGCAGTATAGATGTCCGATATTGTTGCAATATGTCTTGACCAACGTATCCTTCCAGATTGATCACTTTCTGGATACTGGATTCGCCGGTGAGTTACGTGAGCTCGTGGTTTATCCTTCGCCTTCATGCGTCGTCCTCCTGCAGGTTCTCTTCGAGTATTGTCCACGTTTCGTGCCCGTAGAGGACAATCGGTCTTATAAGGGTTTTGTATAGAGAACATTTCGCACGATAACTAAGTCGGTTTGACCTCAAGTGTTTTTATGTAGACCATAATATGTACGACTACCATTGATAATACGTGTCCGGATTTCGCAACTGGTATCATTGTCAGACGTTACCACTGAGAAAAGGTAGTCAAACTGGTCCACTACCTCGAACTCATCGCCGTCGATCACTACACTATTACCTAATCGTATCCTGTCGTGCTCGGATCCGGAAGCCAGCATGTATTTGATTTTAGACGCATTGATTCTCAGTCCAACTCTCTTTCTCTGCTTCTTGCTTAAGTCTGATGTAATGTTCAGCTACCGTCTCAAATGTTCTGTCGACAATGTCTACGTCATCAGCGAAGCAGATGAATTGACTGAATCTATTAAAAATCGTATCACGCAAGTTAAACGCCGCTCGTCTCATAACACCCCTTAGCTCAATGTTGAATAGTAGGCAAGAGAGACCATAAACTTGTCGAAGCCCCCTTCTTCTTCTTCTTCAATGGCACTAACGTTCCTAGAGGAACTTCGCCGTCTCAACGTAGTATTACTTGCGTCATTTTTATTAGTACTTAGTTAAGATTTCTATGCCAAATAACACGCCTTGAATGCATTCTGAGTGGCAAGCTCTAGAATACGCGTGATCACAGTGCAAGTCGGGGGAAATTTCTTTGACGAAAAATTCCCCCGACCAGAACGGGAATCGAACCCGAACACCCGGCATGTTAGTTATGACGAAGCCCCCTGCGGAACTCGAATAAATCAGATTATCCACCCGATATTCGCACATCGTAGCCATAGCCATACTCTATCCATTGTAGCCTTAATCAGTCTTGACAACTTCCCGGTGAAGCCGTTTTCGTCCATGGTTCTCCATAGCTCTTTTCGAATTATTGAATCTTTATTGAATATATTGAAGTCGATGAATAGATGGTGCGTTGGGACTTTATACTCACGGCATTTCTGGAGGATTTGCCGCAAGGTGAAAATCTGATCAGTAGTAGACCGATCTCCGATTAGGCCGGCCTGATAACCTCCCACGAATCTGTTTGTCAGTCACGATAGACGAGGGGAGATGATTTAGGTAAGTGTTCTGTTTACCAAATTCTGACAATCAGTCGATGCGGACAATTAACCAACTTTTCCGGGCCCATCTTGATAAGTTATGCTCTGATGCTATATTTTCCAGTTGATTTGTTATTCTTAAGCTGTTTGATGCCACTCTTAACTTCACCTATTGGTGGGGGATTGTGCATCTTCATTATTTACTGCACCAACATCATCGCATCTATCGTTATCTTGGTCCTCTGCCTGTGGTGTGGTGGTGATTCAGGTGTTTATCGAAGTGCTACCTCCACCTTTCGGTCACTTCACGCTTCTTCACTGTTTTAATCATGCTTCAACGGTCCTCAAGAGGAGACAACAATTGATCCAATTAAAGCGAGTTATCGCCGAAAAACGTTCAGATTATACGACCGAAATGAGTCAATAATGTTCCATCACGACAACTTTCTTCAGCCTTATAGCCCAGATCGATGCAGAACGCTTTGAGTGGAATAAGCTTATCTTCAGATCAGGGTTTCAAAAATTCACATTTTTACGCGACGGAATCCGTCAATTGCCAGAAAGATGGGAGAAAGTTGTGGCTAGCGATGAGCAATTTTTTTTTATCCCATTTATTTATTTCTTAGGCTCATTAGCATTTTATCTGTAACAGAGCCGGGTTTTTACGTGTACATGTACATATGTTTATGTTCCTATAAATTGTGAATTACACAATTAGTAGTAGTAGCCATTTAGGCGTTAGGTTTTTCTGTTCCATTACATTATGGTAAATTACACTGTAGTAGCCATTTAGGCGTAAGGGTATTCTATCTGTTCTTCCATTGTTCAGCAGACCGAACAGCGGAGACAGTTGATATTGATCATTGTTGGGTTATTTATAGAACAGCAGCCCGATGTTTCTTGCAGAGCAGAGCAGTTGTATGGATGAATCGATCTTATTTCGACCGTGGATCGTTCTCCATCGCTGATGATGGTTGCGTGGACGTAGTTATTCTATAACAACACAAAGATGGTCAATTGAGGGCCCTGAGTTTGAACTCACGATCGATCGCTTAGTAAGTGAACGCGTAACCAAGTGGCTACAAAGACCCCCGCGCGATGAGCAATACTTTGAATCATTTTATTATTCATTCCGAAATACGGAACGAATTAAATTACACTCCCAATATATAAAGTACAAAGCATTCTGTCAAAGTTGAGGCCGTGAAAGATACCAGACATTTTTTTTGACACGCATCTCACGTCCAGTATGTTTCAAAAGATTACATGATAGCAAATAAGATATGATCAGCTTGGATCAAAAGCGAGGCTGCTTCCTAATTCCAAAAGTGAATAAATAAATTGACTGAATAATTGAATTAATTGATAGACTTTTATTCAAATCCAGGCCCGCTAAAAAAACTAGCCTTGGATGTTTTTAAGACATCTCAGCGTTATTTTAAGGACGAAACTCACTCGGTTCCAATCACGCATCTATCCGCTTTGAGTCGATCATTCCCAAAGTGACGAAGCGTAATCATTCTAAAAATAACTTCCCCTACGATGTCTGTCGGTGGTTATCGCATATGGGAGAGAGGAATGTACGAAGCATAAGCACGCACACTACGACCATTTCTGGTATTCGAACGAAATCATGCTACAGCCCATACTACCAGATTATTCCGCTCCTAATAACTTCTTTTGCTAAGCTGTGCTTGCGCGAAGTTTCAGTTGTGACGATAAGAGTCATAGTGGAAAAAAGGTAGCACGAAAAGGTGCACAAGACGCGAGGGGAGCGGAACGAAAAATCTAGAATTTGCACCCAGAGTTGGAAATCAGGTTCCTGTGCGAAGGAAGCGAAGTGATGGTATAACGCAGTAGGATAATGAGTGGGGATGAGAGTGTTCACAGCAGGCCTTATTCACGACAACCCCAACAAATGAAAAAAAACAGGAGGTAGTCAACGCCGCCGCCGCCGCCAACACACGCCACGGAATGCATGTATTATTACAGCAAGGATAGGGACGGACTACGTGGCAACAGACGACCAAGCAGCCGCTTCATACAGCCATATAACGTGGGGTGTTGTGCCACGTCATCAGGTAGGCTATCGCCGACTGGAGTCGTCTGTTTGAAGCATTGCTGTCCCGTCTGTGTCCCCCACAGAGTGCAAGACCACGGTGGGACAGAGACGCGAGAAGATACGCAAAAAAAGGACGAATCAGCCGTTTGGTGAATTTTTTGTCTATTTGTCTATTTATCTATTTGTCTGAGGAGTAACAAAATACTTTAACGCTGCTGATGGCAGTGAAAATTGAATCATCGAGAACAGCACACTCGGACTAGGAGTGGGCGATCTGCATAAAAAAGATCGATCCTGTGGAATCGATTTTCCAAACGGCGTAGGGATCGATCCATCGATTAAATCGGTATCAAAGAATCGATCTTTGAAAAATTAAAAGCTTTTTTTTCGATTTATCTACTTATTCCATATGAATGTCGTCTTTTCTTTAAACAGGAAATACATATTTCATATTTTTATTCAAACATCAAAAGCATTTTGTTTTGTCATAGCATGACGACCACAGCCACAGGGCATTCATCTTGTGCCGTCAAACAGTCATTTTATTAAATAAATTGATTGAAAAAGCCCTATTAGAAATTCAACAACCACCCAAAACGATACCGCCCAGAACTTAGCTGACAATGATCCTATAAAACCCAATCGTCCCATACATCTGTCATTTAGTCGAAGCCGATTCTTGATTTTGGCGCCAGTTCTGAAAAACAACCTGTAATTGATGTCAACATCAGGATAAGTGATCCTTTGCACAGCTGCTCGGTAGCTGCCGCTAGTTTTGTCTCTGTCAGCATTTGTACAGAAGTAAACCGTAGAAGCGATCCCAATGTTGACATTATGTTTTAAAAAAATGTTAGGTGACCTTTGGTGAGTTAAAAAATCGATGTATAATGAAAAACAAATCTATAAAAAGTTTTTCTGAAATCAAAACGATCGAAAGTAAAAAAAAACGATCTTCTCAATTTTCTCGAGTACAAACCAATTACTCGAAAGCCCACGGGGTCACTTTGGGAACACATCCATCACGCTTTAACTATTGAGAATTCCGATTTCATTTACTCGAATGGCGTCCATGTGAAGGCCAAAAATAATGAGAACCGTAGAAGGGAATATCGCAAACAGGTATTTGTGAATGTGTAAAAATCAGGTTACAGAAACAAATGTCACAGAGCTGGTTGTAAACTGTCATCAAACTTGAATTGCAATAATAGTTTTCCAGCAAACTGCACAGACGACATGAGTCGCAAAAACGAAGAAGAGGAAGGCTCCTGCTAATTATCTCCCTCATTGGCTCGGCCAAAACAATTGAGCGGAAGTAAATCGTTAGAAGTTGGAGCTGAACTACATGAAGCATGTTATAACCAGCAGAGAGTAGTAGCGGTTTGATATGTGGACTGGAAATGGACTGAGAGACGGGTGCTCAAAACAAAATCAAAAATTAAATTCGGTACTTACGTCTGTTTCTGGGTACAGGAAGAGACACGGCAGGAACTTGGGCTCCAGGGTGATCAGTTCTCTCACTTTTTCCAGCATCTGATCGAACGACATATTCGGCGGCGGGGGCTGCTGATGCTGTGGCGACGATAGTAGTGGTTGTTTCTGTTGGGATAGCGACTTGGCTCCTTCAGCCAAATCTTGTGGTCCACCTCCGGCGAGATGACAGCCATTGCTGGCGGTCGCGCCGGCTAGCAGGTGATAGTTGCTCGCCTGTTCGCCATGCGACTCCATAAGAACTGCATCAGCAGCATCCGGTGTCCCAAGCCGGCCCTCTAACAACATCCGCTGATTGTGTTGCATCTCCTCGGATACCTGAACCTTGCTCAGCATCATCGATTCGTCGTCATCCATACGGGCGTTGATGGCGACGTGCTGTTGCTGATCGATGTTGTTGTTGTTCATAGTATCGACAGAATAGCAGCGTACAGGGACAGACATACTGAGGGCTGGCCTAGTACCTATGGTTTGGCGCAACACGTTGCGTAAAAGATGCAGGAAATCAGTGAAACTGGTCTCACGCCACACCCTTTTTAGGTTGGCACACTCGGCGGCAGGGCTGCCGAACAGGATCAGGAGACGCAACTTATTGTTCTGTTCGCTAATGAAATAGAACATTAACTTGGCGTTTCCTGCGCTCCCGTACGTCACGCTCCACAGCGAGCAAGGTACAAAACTTCACGCTTAAAGCGCACCTCAGATTCGATACCACCAGGAAAGCACCGTTAGTGAACCTCAGTGGATATCGAAAGAAAAAGTGCGTTCTAAGGAAGCGGCCTGTTTGTTAGTTTAATGATAAACGCAACGGAATTTTTTTCTTCTGAAATGTGACACTCAGGAACCCTCTTTAAACGCTTGCACACAGCCCAACCAGGTATACACTAGTTCAAAAAGGTTCCAGAACCCTTCAAACTTTAATACCCTTTTTATATGTAACTCAGAACTCCTCGTTCTGCGCTGCTTCGTGGGTAAATGTGTGCACACGTGTACTGACTTGTTTTATACTATAAAACTAAACCTTCGTACAAATCGGTCAGCTGTGAATCAGTGATTCCCAACGACCTTGATACGATTTTTATGGTTAGCCTTGACTGAGAGCGATCTCGCGGCGCAACCTCTCCGAAGAGAACAGATCTCTTGCGTTCTTCTTTGCGACTCGAAAAACTCCCCAAGAAGGTGAACAAGGTGCATCCAACACAACCGGAAAGTCTACGAGACAGGCTCTAGAGAGACTTTTAGGCAAACGAGTTCCTCACTTGCAAAAAAGAAACACCTGCACAGGCTCTACCTACTGTGTTGTAAATGGCCTTCGTTCTTTCTCCCACGGGACGCAGTTTCCGATTCCCAAATAAAACAGCCGGTGAGGGTACACGCGGGGCGCACAGGCTAGATGTCTGTCTACCTATAATGTTTTATTTAGTTTTGTTTTGCTCGTGGTTTTCTTCCGCGAAAACTTACAGCTTATTTTCTCTACAATCTGGAAAATTAGTACAGAATCTAATGAAAGTGGTTCGTGAAAATGGATGAGCGTGTATAGAAATGAGAATGAGGAGAGAATAGGAGACGTGCATAAATCGGAAATAACGTAAATGAGTGTGTAAAGCAATGAATAAAATCATTCGTCGGAATTGAAAATAGTTCATTCGGGTGATTGATACCTTATGCTTGCCCTATGTTAAGTGAACTTTGCAGAATGTTCCGTTAATTTATTCGTTTGCATGGGGTCAATGTGTCGCAAAAAAGAGGAATTACTCTTGCTACAACTCATTGTTATTTGAAAAAATAGACCGACACGGAAGTTTGACCCGTTTGTTTACCCGCGGAATATTACAAGCTCACAGCCGGTCAACAATGAAAGTTGATACGTGTGGTACGGTCACACTATCACCGTTTGTAATAGTTTTATTTGCCCTTCGCATTCGGCGGCCACCATTCAGTACGCACGTTCCAATCCCGTGTCAGTGCGGTCGCGCTCTACTGATAAGCTATGTAAACGATGTGGTAATGCCGTAACTGCCTCCTCACCACCACAAAACCTCAAAAGGGTCCCTTTCGGCCGATCATCGCACAGTTGTTTCGAGTTGCGGAATAGCTTAAAAATAGTGAAATAGTGTGTTTACAAATTGATAAGCGGAAGCACACAAACAATTGATTCAGGTCATGGAAGAAATCGTATCCCGCTAATCGTAAGTTGTACCAAAACGTTCTAAAGGCACTTGTTAGACACAGCTGAGAAGCTCAATGTGCCTTGCGTCGACTAGAATAAAACGAGGAAAACGAAAGCAGATGAATTACAGCACTCTCGCGCTACAGGTGGCCGATTTTTCTTGTTCCCTTTCCTATCAAAAACAAACATCAACATCAATTACTTACAATTATGGAAGTGATTGAACAACCCCATAAAAAGTAAACAAACACAATGGTTTGTGAGTGGGGTTCATGCGTTCTCTGTTATCAGACTAAATTGATTGAAATGAAACAGTCTTGATGGGTGGGGGGGGGGCGTTGTTCCATCAATTTTTTATTCTCACTGATTATTTATCCCATCTTCAAATATCTGAAATACTGTCGCCAATGCTTAACTTCGTTGATCATTGGCTCTCATGCAAGGCATTTTCCTAAATCAAAATGTCACGAACAGTGTCCCAAATTGTGACGCAAATCGAAGTCTCTTCACAGCCAGTTAAAAATTGAAACCTACATCACAAAGTTTGCGTTTTCTGATTATACCAAAGTATCATTCGCTGCAACATAATCCCCCATTCCCATGTGCATCTAGGCTAAAGACAAACACAGCGTCGGCGGTGTATCGGATATCCCACAAATACCGACTTTCACCTTCGAGCATAAAAATCGTATCGCGCTGGAGAGCCTTGAGTTCTACAGCTGGCGCCAAAATTGCACTATATATTTAACAATTCAAAGAAATATATAATGGCGAAGACAATCAAAGAAATCTTAGAATGTCAAAAATTCTGCCTTTCCGCATTCTCGTACCTAGACTCCTAATTGCAAATCTCAGATTCCAAAAGTTATGCAGTTTTGAATTTCAAAATGGCCGCGAGCCAGAAAAACTAGAGCCCGATTTCAGATATAGAAATCTAATCACAAATCACGCTCTGTCAGTGGTAAAAATTTGGAATTCGAACCTCTAAGATATCCTAAAAATCCTGTAGATTACCCAATCAAGTTGTCGTCGACCATTGGAGTCGATGTCGTTTTCCCAGAGGGGTCGTTATAAACGAAATCTGATTTTGGGGGTCGACAAGGTCTGAAATTCGATTAATTAACACAGGTTCTTAATTGAAACTTTGAAGGTACAGGCAAACCTGTTTTTGTGCGGTCCCTTTTTGCGTGATTCCTCGTTTGTGCGACTCTTTTTGTGCGATTTTATTATGACATTGGGTCTTGAATCACACAAACTAATCGCATAAATAATACTATCGCACCTAACAGTTACACAAATGTCGCTTGAAAAGCAACCGCACAAAAACAGGTTTTCCTGTACTTTATTGGTTGTTCCGTGTTGTTATAATAATGACTAATATTTTAGTAGAAAGTATTATCGTTGTAATTTGTATTATTAATTATTCTTTACACATGATATTTACTAATTTTGTCTTTTTTGTCTATTTATTGATGAGAAAATGACGTCAAGTTTACCCACTTAAACAAACGCAAAATTTTAAAAATTTGTGAGTATTGTGTGTGAATAAGAAATAAGAAAAGTTCAAGAAATTTGACTATAGGGATCGATGGTACCGATTCATTCAGAAAAAGGGGTCTCTTGCTCAAAATACTTTGAGAACCCCTGCTCTTAACTTATCATTACAAATCTCTTATGCTGATTTATTGTATTCAGACTTCAAATGCATAATTCATATTTCATTGCGGATTTCCATTTTTCCATATCTTCAAAGATTTGAAATCCAAACTTAAAGTTCCCAGAATCCAGATTTTGAATTGGGGTTTTTTGGTTCAAATTTTTTCAGATTTCAGATTTTAGATTCCAGAGTTGGAATCTAAAAGTTTAAGATTCCATATTTGAGATCCCAACTATAAAACTCAAGATTTTCGATTCCAGACTTTAGATTCAAGAATTTTAATTCCAGATTTCATATTTTAGATTCCATATTTTGTATTCCAGATTTTTGATTCCACATTGTTTTAGATTTCAGATTTTGGATCTCAGATTTGATATTTTTGATTTTAGATTCTCGAATTTAGGATTCTAGATTTTAAATCCCAGATATTGAATTTACGTTAGACTTAGAGAGATTGATTCCGAATTTTGAAATACAAATTGTTCAGACTTTAATTTTTCTGTTACAGGTTTTACATTCTAGATTAGATTCCTAATTCTAGATGCCAGATTTCGGACGATGAATTCCTGATTTTTTTAAGTTTCGGATTTTAGATCTCAGATTTTTTTAAGATTTCTGATTTCAAATTCCCTATTTAAGATTTAAAATTCGAAAGTATTGGTTACAAATATTAGGTATCAAATTTTAGATTTGAGAATTTAGAGGCCAGATTCTAGATTTAATGTTTTCAACTCCAGATTTATTAGATTTCGAATTTTCAATTTCAGATTTTAAAGTTTTCAATTCCAGATTGTGGATTCTAGATTTCGAACTCCAAGTTTTGAATTCTAGATTCTACATTGCAGATTCCTGATTTTGAATTCCATATTTTATATTCTAGATATTGAATTCCAGATTTTAAAAAATTCAAAATTTCAGATGCAAATTTTTCCACTGCATTGCAATAGAACATTTGCTTTCGAAAACATGTTTGGGAAGAGCATTTACTCGACAGCAAATCAAGGATCTTCTTATTCTGTCGGGCCATTGAACCACTGCGACCAGGATTTAACAGTGTCCGATCAATAACTACTGTTTTTATAATAAAATGTGTATTGCATGATTGGAATTGTCATGATATTGATAGAACCCCCAATCGTCTTTAATCATCGATATTTCCCAGGTTTTGAGCTCCGATTCCAGACAGAATACAGGGATACTTCGATATAACGTACTCTCGATATAACGTCACTCAATATAACGTACATTTTACCTCGATATAACGTACACATTTCGAAAGTGTAAAGGAAAAAAAATTCAATATTTTTTTCCTGATAAAACAATGAATTATCTGTATTGTGGTGCTAAAACAAGTATTGTACCTTCAATCAATCCAGAAATACAGCTGATTTTGTGATTCCGGATTCTAAATGAATCAAGCATCAATCAACAGTACGGAGGGAAATATCATGAGAAAGGCTGGCTTCGTCTTCTGATTGAAGTTATTCATTAACATTGCTAAAACAGCAATACAATAATGTATTATAGACTACGTTTGTGAGTACTTTATTATGCTTCGATATAACGTACAATCTTGAAAGTGAAATGTACGTTATATCGAAGTATACCTGTATACAGGGTGGCACGTAAGTAACTCAACGTTCTCTTAAGCAAAAAAATAACGCGCTGCAACTATCGAGCGTGTTGGTTCCCAGGCGGTTCAGTTATCGACTTTGTAACGTTTTTTATTCGAGAATAAAGATTTTTTATACGATTTTTTTGTGCAAATCGGTTGCGTGACTTATACCCTGTAGATAATCCACAAAATAGTGTACGTTTTCAATGCATGACACCTAAGTATTTGGTTGGTTTTTAACGTTCCAATTGTACATCTCCCAATCTAAGATATTATTATAGGTTCTTTTCCTGGAATTGGCCGTTTTTTAATATCCTGTGTCCTTTCAAGTTGAACCAATTCAGTGTGAAGTTTAGGATTGCTTGAACTCTTTTGGAAAAAGTATACTCATACTTACCCCCCGCTAAAATGATTATGTCATCAGCGAATCCAATGACTTCGTAATCTAAATTAGTCGGGTTAGTTAGATCATCAATAACTAGAGACCACAACAAAGGAGACATAACTCTTCCTTGAAATAACAAGTTTCAGACTATTCTTTGCCATCTAGGGTCAAATGAATCCCTACATCTTCCTTACATCTTGTGTAGCTATTTTAGCTGGCGACTGGTATGATTTCGCCATTTCCCCTGTGATTATCGTTTTTGACTTTCGTTGCTAATTATCAGTCAGCAGCAATTCTGATTTTGTCAATTGGTCCGGAAACTATCCACCGGAACCTAATATCCACTTCAACTGGAAATGACACTGTTTCAATATTCATCCATTCCAGCAAACTGGTTTATGAATACTGAGGCGTGCCACAATTGAAAAAGAAAGAATCCGAATCGAGATCACTATTAAGCATTCCACAAACACTTTCAATTACTGTGAGAATAATGTGATTTGAAGCCGCAATCCGCAGTTGACTCAAGCAACAATAGATAAATGAGAAATGGGATAGGTAGAAGCATAACCCTTTAACTAGTTTCATTTTCAGTGAGTATGCGAAAAAAATTCCAGGGCTAACGAAATTCACAACGTCTGGAATGAGCAAACGGGAACTCTTGTGGAAAGTTGCTGATGCAAGTGTCATTTGATGTATACCACAAACTTGACATTCGACCATGAGTGTTGCGCCTTACAACAGTCGCTAATAGCTAAAATCAAAACCCCTCAATGATTGATTCCCTCAAAGCTAGCAGAATAGAAAAAAGAAATCAGTTTTATTTAGCATAATTTTCCATCGCAAATTTGCACCCATTTTCGCGTTGTCCGTTGCGAAGATGATTTCATTTGTACTGTGTACCACAAAAACGACAGTATGATGAAATAACACCAATACTATGTCAACTCGCTTGATTTTCAGTGGTGGCCGTTATGAGTATGTGTGTGGATTCAGTTTCGTATACGCACTCTCCACAAACAGATGATTTTCCTTTACCCCTTTCCACCCGCCCCCCAAATACACACACACTTAGCAATGAAAACCATTAGACAAACAAACACCAACACACCTCTTGCCTCATTCACGCGTACACACACAACCGCACTCGATTCGCTACTGCTGGCTGAGTAATTGACAAAAAAAAACCTGTCCAATCGCGTCCGTTCATGCAAAATATTGGTATGCTACCAAAACTGTGAAATTGCCGAGAAACTTCGAGAACATTCTGCAGGAGATATCGCAATCTTTCAATCACGAAACGAATCTGTTATCCAATTTGAAAGTTCACTCAACAGGGTCGCGATTGTGTCACACTGATGTGGGTATTAGTAAACTTTATTAGTATTTATTAGTGATATTAGTAAACTTTACAGACAAAAAATGAACACTTGGAAGATTTGTGCAATTTTCATTTTATTCCGTACTAGTTTATATTTTTGGTGTCATCCTAGAAGGGCCAATGTCTGGAAGATCACTCCTTCCCAACAATGTCAAATAATTTGTCACTGCAGCTGCTAAACGTTCTTCTAATAGGGCTCTTGCTACACATACATGCAGAGCATGTGTTGGGCACACATTCGCTTGTTTACATTCGTAGTGTCTATGCAGCAGAAGCGGATTTTTATCAATCGGCGTTCTTGTAGATGATTTAAATAGAGTTACGGTCATTCTAATAGTGCATAGAGCTAACATGAACTTTGTGAAACAGTTAGGCAAGCTATTTTATGAACAAGAGTTTTTGTGTAACGCATATTATTTAGTTTACTAGCACCTATTTCGCGATGTTCATTGAGCGACTCTCCCATTAGATTGGAATCGAAAAATTGGCAGAAAAAGGATTATCAACATTTTCGCACCTAGATCAAAGTCACAGAGTCTCGAGCTCACGTTTGAATGCTTCCTTGTATTTCCATGAATTGGTCAATCGATGGATTTTTTCCGTTTCCGATAAATTTTCTTATAAACGTATTTAGCTTCTCCGCAGAGCATTCGGGTACTCGGAAATCATATCTGAGAGTTGGTTGATATTTCAGGCTGAAAATGTCCTTAATTTCAACATAATCAACTGCTTTTTTGGCGGAACTAGCCGCCGATTAAGGATATCTGCACACGAATATTCATTATAGTTTATTCTTTCACGAGACCAGCAAAAAGCTTAAAACCTAAATGGGAGCACACTTCACCTAATCCGGCTATACAATCGCAATGTGCAGTTTGCACTATTTCTGTGAAAATTTTTGAATAATCAATCTGCTTCCATTGATATGAATCATGGCCAAAACAGAAATTTCTATTTTTCCCCGTGTGTATGGCTTTGACGCTAAAAGTAAATATTTTTATGTGAAGAAACATATATTCGCATGTTATTCATATAGATTAGCGCGTAATCTTTATAACTATTTCGCTAAAATAATTATTTAAACAAAGCTCAATCTTGTCGCTCCATATAATTCCTATGGAGCGATCACTTTTGCCTGCCCAACAGATCACTAATACATATGCACGCTGCAAGCGCCCTATAATCGAACCATAGGCAGTGCTGCAAAGTAGCAATTCAAAATGGCCGCTCTGTGTACACACTTCTGAATCGAATAAAATTTCACATCGCATTTTTCGCCTGCTAGATAGCAGATCGTTCTGAACACTACCCCCCATTATTGTTGATTAGTATTAACTAAAAGCAATTAATCCACTAAACGATCACTCACCCGGATGCTTCCGTGATTGTGGCTCTCACTTTTGCTTCACCCCAATATCAGTAACAAAGAACTATTCGATTCGATATTAGATTCTACAATGACGAGCTCTGTGGAGATGCACGATTGCCGTAGCTGTCGCCGTGCTCTAGTACTTCTGTTTCAGTATGTAGTACTACCGTTTTCCATGGAATGTGTGTGTATTGTCTGGCTCTTGTGAATGGTTGCGTGTGTAGAATTTCTCAGCTGATAAACGCTCAGCTCTCTGTGGACGATGGTATTACAGCAGCTGTTACTACACACACAGTCCGTGGATGGATATCTCCTCTCTGCGTTTGTTTGTTGGTTTGTTGTTTGTTTGTATGTGCGCGCCACCGTTGTTTTCGATGCGCGATATTTTGTTGTTTCTATGCTAAAGTAGTCCTCCGGGGTTTCGAGAGTTTTGACCGTTAACGCAGGTCACAGCGATGGGGCTACGATGGTGATGATGGCAATGATTTTTTCAATCCGTTGAAAAGATGGCAACGTTCAAATATAACAACTAGTAGAAAAATATCTGGAAGGAAACAAACAAAAAAAAAAACAATTTATATTTTCCTTCTTCCGATTCTTATGTAGTGCATCATTCAAAAGACAGCGCTCGCAGCATGCCAGTCTTATCTATCTCAAATGCAGCAACATCAGCACAAGAGCGATAACCTCTGGACTATGTTCCATAATTTTATGGTACATCATCGCCAACGACGTTTTCAATCTTAAATTTCGAAACTTCTTGTTCGTGGGTTAAGCAAAATGACGGTTTGTCTGGCTTACTCCGTCCACAGGAACCCACTTTTCATAAAATATGTTTGTAGAATGGAAACATAGGCAAAAATCGACACAAGGCTTTCCAATGCATCCAAAATCCGGGAAGAGAATGCTTCAAAACATCATTTTGTTTGTGTTTTCGAACGATGTTTCCTTGTAGAAGAAAATTCAATTGCAAAGTCACTTCATCTTCAAGAACCTTCGCCAAATATATTTGTAGAAAGGATACATAAAAGCAAATCTCGACACAAGGTCTTTCAAAGCATATAAAATCCGAGGAAAGAACATTTCCGGACATCATTTTGTCGGTGTTTTCAAACAATGTTTGCCTTGTGGAAGAAAATTGAATTTCAAAATCTTCCATTACGCTGGTTAACAAGAACTTTCAAGTTGTGTCGGGTGGTTGGAGATATTTACTAGCACCGAATCTACACCAAAATTGTGTATTTGATAGGTGGTTCGTTATTTACTCGCTGTCTCTGTATTTTACAATTTTCAGGTAATGTTTTGTATGTCTATTTCAGCCAGTCTATGCCAAATAGACGAAGTGGTTCTTAGATTTTCGTGAAATTGGTAGTTTTGTTCCTTATCGCAAAATATTAGATCCGTATTTTTGATTTTTTTCATCAGGATGCCCATTTCCATTTTTGGACGGTTCAAAAAATCAAATGTTTCTCCTTTTTTTCGAAAACTTTGAGGTCGTCATTTCACTTTTGAACTACTGAACCGGTTCAGATTATCGACATATCAAACCAAAGCCTTTTAGCATTTTAGAAAACAATTGCACGTGCACGAAACTTGAATTTCGTTTCCGTAATTTTTAATTGTATATTGCATACATGATGCCGTTTAGATCGATTTTGCGATAGTTTATATCATAAAACCGATGTTTGTTACACCGAATTATGACTTAATCTGATAGATATACACAATGTATACGTTGATCATGACTCATGATCATGATTGTGACTCGATCCCACTTTATACGCGACCTAGAATATGCCAAGTTATACGATTTAACATTTACTGGATAATAATATAGAATACAGATAAAATTACTAATAGAATCTCAATATCTCGCTTTTTTTTTCAATTTGAGTTGGTTATGTGAACACATAAACTCATAAACAATCAGCTGTTCGAAGAATCGATAATTTTCATGTCTTTGGAAAGCAACCATGTGGTAATAGTTTTTCACCGAATAGCACACCTTTGTACTAAAGGGCAAAACCATTAGATTAAACATCCTGCATGAAAAAAATAAATGGGAAAATAAAGTGTTAAAAAAATCGAGCAACCAGCGCAGCGCATTTAAGATTGTATACTCCTGAAGACGTTATCTAAATGCAACGAATTTATGATAATTCCTGTCGAGCTGTCTAGTTGCATTCAGGGCGTTTTTGTTTTCAAATTCCTTCTTAAGTTATTAAAGATAACCTCTAGATCGATGAACCCTCATTTGGAATATCAACCTGAAATAAACAATACAATCGTCACATGCAAAACGGTGGAATTGACCACTTTATTGCCTTGGTCATATATTCACAAAAACAGTGCAAACTGCACATTGCGAGTATATAGCCGGATTAGGTGGAGTGTGTTCCCATTTAGGCTTTGTGCTTCTTGCCCTGGAATGTTGGTCTCGTGAAGAAGTAAACTATAATGAACATTCGTGTGCAGATATCCTTAAACGGTGGTTAGTTCCGCCAAAAAGTAGTTGATTATGTTGGAATTAAGCACATATTCAGCCAGAAATGTCAACCAACTCTCAGATATGATTTCCGGGTACCTGAATGCTCTGCGGAGAAATTAAATACGTTTATAAGAAAATTGATCGGAAACGGAGAAAATTCATCGATTAGCCAATTCATGAAAAATAGAAGGAAGCATTCGAAGGTGAGCTCGAGTCCCTTTAACTTTGATCTAGGTGCGATAATGTTAATAATCCATTTCTGCCAATTTTTCGATTCAAATCTAGTGGGAAAGTCACTCAATGAACATCACGAAATAGGTGCTAGAAAATTTAATAATATGCGTCACACAAAAACTCTTGTTCATGAAATAGCTTGCCCAACTGTTTCGCAAAGTTCATGTTAGCTCTATGAAAAATTTCGTACTAGTAGAAAGACCGTAACTATATTGAAATCATCTACAAGAACGCCGATTGATAACGAATTCGCTTCTGCTGCATAGAAATTACGAATGTAAACAAATTATGTTTGCCCAACAGATGATCTGCATGTATGTATAGCAAGAGCCCTATGAGACACAGATTGGTAAACAAAATACGGTCTCGTCATCATTTACATTCAATATATATATGCTCCCGTGGTCAAGTCGTTAGCGTCATACCTAACATGCCGGGGGTTCGGATTCGATTCCCGAAATTTTTCGATTTCGATTCGATTCTTTGAAATTTCCGTATTCGTTGATTTTCAAATGGTTCCTTCGATTTCGCGTTATTTGTAACCCTAATGAAGCCTTTTTTGACAAAGTATGATGATGAAAAAAATATTTTTCAGCAATGTCTTACATCGCAGGATACTGTTTTTCAATGTTTCGTTATAACTGTATGTTCTAGCAGCAACTTTGGTTGTAATCCTGCCTCATCTGTGCTGATGATAATCAACTTTTCTTGCATTATCAACTTGGCTCATTCCATGGATGTGTTATAGTACTGATTTATTATCCATTTTAGTAAAATCCTTGTGTAATGCGTCCAAATGAGTGACATATGATAATATAACATGGTCTTGAAGCTTTTGTGTTAATTTTAACAAATGCGGAAACTGTGAATATTCTCTTCTGCTGAAATTTTGGATTGAAGGTTTTGTCAGAAGGGCCGATATTATTGATATTGTTTCATGTTTCGAATGCCATCGAGGTGTGCTATTTGGCATAGAAATCTCAACTAAGTACTAATGAAAATGACGCAAATAATACTACGTTGAGATGGCGAAGTTTCTCTAGGAAGGTTAGTGCCATTTGAGACGGAGAAGAAGATAAAGTGTATATGGAAGAAATAACAGCAATGTTAAAAATACTCATGGTTTCATGATGTTATGAGCCAATTTGCTCATTAAATATTGCAACTGCTTGTTTTTTAATAGATGAAAATTGCATTGTGACTTATTTCCATCATTTAAAGAGCAAAAACCCAGACCCAGAGAGCAGTCGTATTCTTAGTCCTCGAGAGCAGCCGCATTTTCAATGAAATGTTGCTTAATTGCAGACTATTTTCTCAAATCACACACTGTTCAGGATACTGTGAGCCTTGGAAACATAATATTTTTTATCAGATTTGTTTATCTATTTAGACTCATTAGCATTTCAGCTGTAACAGAGCCGGGTTTTAATCGTGTACATGTTACATGTATCCGGTTTCTATAAATTGCAAATTACACAGTAGTAGCCATTTAGGCGTAAGAGTATTTTTTTTTTGTTCCATTACATTACAGTAGAACCCCGATTATCCGCGGAATAGTCGGGCTAGCTTAAATGATTAAAAATAAGGTGAAAACATTTGTTTCAGGATGAGATATCCACCGCACTTTCTGCATATTCGTTTTCAATTGATGAAAAAGTTACTGTAAATAACGTTTTTACATGAATGTGGTAGACAATTGAATATGAACACGAATATTGACGTTTTTTTTGGTCAAAAATTGACTTACTAGGACTAGCCAATTAATATTGTCATCTTGATTTTTCAAAAGGAATTTTATGCAATATTTTGTTGTGTACGATAAAATACCTTATGCAAAACTTCAGCTCAAGTGAACTTCATTTACAGTAGAACCCCATTTATCCGCGAGCGGATGATCCGTGGCCTTCTATAGACCTTCCCGGAATTTGTCAGTGAGTGGTAGGCTTATGCTCTTTTGTTTTGGTCATTCACATTCCCCTTATTCCGCGCGGCGAATGAGTTGAGATGACTCAAGTCACTGCATTCCAGTAGGCGAATAACGTGACTAGAGTTTGTCACTATGTGAGATTTGAAGTCGTGTCCTCATGTTATCGATTCGGGTATTAAAAAGAAGTTGGAAAGTAAGGTAGCTTCCATGATGAACTCGCCGCGTGGAATAGGGGGGATTATCTGGCCACTGGGGTACACGACCTAATAGATGGATAGTTCAATGATTTCTGTATTGATAAAACATAGGGTAAATGATCTTGGTTTGTCCGATTTGGGGTGTTTTCACGCAACTAGTAAATGCAAATCGATTTTTCTTCATGAAAATCACCTAATCGATACGAGTTTGGGTTTGTTGAAAAGCCCCAAGTCTCTAGTGGCTAATACTACCATAAGGTGTTGAAATTATTCAAATTTTTATGTTTTTCAACGATTTTCCTCAAAGAGAAATTATGATCATGGTTTGACCACCTCTGATCATGGTTTGTCCAAAAAATGATCATGGTTTGTCCGGTTTTAGAAATCATTGAAAATCAATCTATCTATATATTGGGTTGGGGAAAAAGAAATGTCGTATATTGTCAATATATGGCAACACTTAAACATATCTTGTGTTGTACTTATCGCATCGGGTCATACTATACGGCTATTTCAAGACGACAATGTGTGCTACAAGTGTCGGTTTGACACTGGTGTGATTGTCCTTTTCAGTCTCAAGTTATAGCGGTTGGGCTGCCATACAAATGAAACACAAATTTCTGCATTACTCGAGAATTAATTAAGCAAATGAAACCAAATTAGGCATATGGAGGTTCTAGGGTACAAAAAAATGTTTCTATGGTGGTTAGAGACTCCTCCCTCCTCTCTTAAGGGGGGCTGCATACAAATGAAAAACAAATTTCTGCATTACTCGAGGTTGAAAAATTTTGAACGAGAATTATGTCTAAAAATAATCTGATATTATAATGATGAGTTTTGGTTGAAGTACTAGGAATTTTATAGTAAAAGGTAAATTCAACGGGGTCGATTAGAAGATCAATAAATGAACAGTTCTGCGATTAGACCCATGAACTTGCGCTTAGTAAGAAAACGTGAATGTTTGAAGGTACATAAAACAAATTTTGGACGGGACGAAGTTTGCCGGGTCAGCTAGTTTTGAATAAAAACTCTCGAATTCATAAGTAGATGTTGCGTTTATTAATGCTTGAGTTTACTGTCATCATATTGATCCATTCATAATTTAGGCTTTCTTCAGAATATTGCCTTTTCTTGTGCATTTAAAAAGTGTTACCCTCAACACACTCAACACAGAAAAGCTTTATTTCTGCTATCCGCGAAGGACACGTCTCATTTTTAGTCCTGTATTGCGATATTCCGATATTCAGACAATTCCGTTCTTCTGCATAAGCTAAAATTAAATCCGTTGAACGATCAATACACAAATCGATGAAAGACAAGGCCAAGCTGATAACAAAATGAATCATCTGATAACTATGATCGATTTTTCCACTTCTGAAGGAGATCTGCGATGACACAAAATTTATTACATCGATAATTCAGTACGGGAGCGTACGACCACGACATGCCAAGACCTTTGTGAGGGCTCCTCTCTAAACATAGCTACTCCAATGGTTTTCGCTTCAATTACTATGTTCACGGTTCAAAACATCAGAATGTTTGTTTGTATGACTAATTCAGACACCCTCGAATTGTTTTTATTATCAACCTGATGTGCGTTGGATCAACATTCGAACGCCTTCCAACTTGTAATTGAAACCAAGGATATCCATAATTTAACCATCGCTTCTAGTTCTCCTCAATTCAAGTTTTTCTATCCAAAATACTTATTGGCAGCGCTAGTATGCATCGTCAACGAAAACATTTACGTGACTCGCCACAAAATTCAGCCGAGCGCAATAGCTTTAAGAGCTTATCGCAATCGGCTGCGGGACAGGCAGAGCAGCCATATTTGAGTGTCATTCTATGAAGGTCTTTCGCAAGCGCAGTTCGGTAACTTCTCGCAAGTCAATGTCACACACCAGACCGAGATCCATGAGGATGGTGTTAGCGCCATACGTACTTCAAACGAGTCGAATATGTTACCCCATCACCCAGCGCCATGATCTGATGTACCGTAAAATAAACGGAAAATTGACATGGTTCCAAAGCACAACCAAAGTTAACTGGAAGAACTTTGTAACACTCTGAATACTTGCAGTGGTGTTGTCACAGAGAACAGCGGAATGACTAATCGACTCCTCACCTCTATACTGTCTGCGCTGTTCCACTGAACGGTGTCGACCGTGTTCAATGCTATATGACTCTGTGCATTCAAATATCGAATATACAGACTGCTTTATGCTACAGGAGCTGTTTTTCATTGGCTGAAAAACTAGTACTTACCTTTGGAATAACGCTCGAACCGTGTCCGTCTACAACTTAAATGTAATTTGTATATGAAGTTGCGCTTCAAATTTGAACTCTTCTTTGATGGGCGCCTTTTGTTTGCTTGTTTACTACGTTTGGACTTACGGACGTTGTATATATTTTAAAATAAATTAAAATAATATCTACACATGTATCACAGATGTTTCAATTCGTCAAATATTTCACCCTCGATTGCTCATCGTCTACGTTTCAATGCTGCTGCCGCTGTTTTACTCAGCTTTTGCGGGTACTCTGTACTGATTTTTGTTTCGTACTCCTGGCCAGTATTGTTCCATACTCCGAAGCTCTTTTCCGATTTCAAACAAATAAACCAAGGGGCGACTAGCGCGTCATAAATCCTTAGCAGAAATGGCTCGCTGTTGTGTACGTGTGTCGCTATTTTTGTTTCCCCCTTCTTTATGTGTGTGTGTGTGTACTCTTCTAAGGTCTCACACTGGATCTCATAAACAAAAATTTTCTTCGCTTTGCTTCGAACGCCAAAATCCCTAGATATATACTGGGACGCGCGAAATTGATGGGTTCTTCAAGGACCGTTGTTTTCGCTTTGATATTAAGTGAGTACTGTATTGTGGTTATTATAATTTTCTCACGCACACTATGCTATCAACGCTAAGACGACATTAATTTCGAGATAGATATACAGCGTAAACTTTACAAGGTGATGATGATATTATGCACATTCAACGCCAGTTACATGAATTGAATTGCATCAGCTTTTCTTCCTGGTCGCCTCCAACTAATCCTTCCTTAAAACCGTTCTTGGGTTTCAAACTTTTTTCAGTTTTCCACTTCAAACACTTTGGCTAGAAGCCAGCTCCAAGATTATCTTCAATCGTAACTTAAACTTATTCCATTTTCAGTATCTTCTAGCACTAGACGGCAAAGTAGGTTGAAAAATTCAATAGTCAAAGATAAAACGGTCAACACTTTCGCTCTGCTCAAGGGACAAACAAAGAATATCGGTTTTGTGTGGAGAAACAGCTAAATGGCTCGAGATTGTAAACAGGCGTAGTAGATGGGATGGCAGAAAAGAAGAAGGCGAGTTGAGCGGGAGAGAATGATGAGCTCCGTGAGAAGAGTAAAATAAATACTTCAAGTTCACAAGAGCGAGAGTTTGTAGAGTTCTGGTACTGTACTTATATATAAATAATAGTACTAGCTCGATTCAGCATGCAACATATGTGATTCTTTCAAGCCGCAATTCCATTCATTCGACTTGATACATGCTACCAGTCAATGGATGTTGTCACGCATAGTGACCCCCGATTTTTGAAATTAATCGTTCATCAGCTAATCGAATACTTTTCAGCAGTTTGATATTCGATACGATTAATCGCCCCAAATAGTTGATTATTCGATTAATCGTCACACTGAGAGAAATAATTAGTTAGCCTAACATTTTTCATTTGCTAGAAAGCCATTTGGAATGAAAACAGTGTTCGTTCCGCCTGAAAATCAATTATTATCTTTCACGCTCCTCTAAAATCGTAAATGAAGCTCAATTTGCGTTGACGGCATTGAGCTTCGTTTACCAGTTAAGGAAGTGTCAAAGATAATGATTGATTTTCAGGATAAAACTGCGATCGTACGTTTTGTTTCTCTGGGTTTGGATCGATTAATCGACGTAAATTATTCGTTCGCTTCGATTATTGGTTGCGCAGTATTCGTTCGATTAATAATTGATTTCTGTAGGAAGGATTCGATTAATCGATTAATCGAACGATTATCGGGGATCACTAGTCACGCAGGTGACGTCCAAATTCGCGTTGACGGCGGAATGGTGTCGACATCTGGATACGACATTAGTTTGTATGAAGCCAACTATTCTCTATCAGATTAGTCGGCCCTAAGGCAGTTTTAAATTGCTAAAATGTGTATGAACATTTTTTCTTGGCGTTATTTACCTACTACAAGCACGTTTTTCTGACCCTAATTTAAACTATTTCCTATGAATTTTCAAATATTCTCACCGAAACTTACCATTATAATATAAAATTATCTTTAGACACTATATTTGAATGATATTTTTCACTACTTGCAAGCAAAAGTTATTTTCATTTACATAGAATACTAATTTGATTTGGGAAAAAATATTTTCATTCATAATTTTTATTTTCAAATTGTGTTCATTTCTTCTGCAAACCCTTATTGTCATGCCAACTCCCCCATTCCGTAATACGAAGCTCAATGCCGTCAACGCGGATTGAACCTCATTGAACTGACAGGAGTCAACATATTGCGTTCCCCACTGACATTGTTCATTTGTGTTCTCTAGGGGTCCTGGCAACCCTATCCCAACCAATGCAAACAGAGCGTAGGCAGCATAAAACAGGGCTCGCGCTTAAGGGGCTCACGTATTGTTTAATGTTTGGAGTCATATATGTTGATATTTGATTACGTTGGATAGTTTCCTTTGGCAAGCGGTGTTTGGATACCCATCCGGAAGCTTTCTTGGCGATTTGCAACTAAAATCACTGCTGGAGAATCGCGCGGAGCATTTCATTTTTAATTTTAGGTTATGATTTCTATGCTCATGATTTTCTATGCTGGCTACAGAAATGCGGCCATCTTAGCAATCCCTTGTGTTCTCTTGAGTTGAGTTTCCCACAGACAATTCTGCATGTGATTTTCCTAACGATCTTAAGGTCTGTTTGTCCGGAGGTCAAATATTTGACACTTTTTGACAGATAAAGTTTGTTTTGAAATTTGTACAAACACTATTTTGTTTGTCACTCTTCAATCATTCAAAGTGGCAAACAATGTCCAACAATCGAATACGGAAAAAAATCTACTGAAATATTAAAGGTAACCTAATCATGTACCAACAGGTTTGACGAACATACCGAAAAAATATTTTAGGCATCTAATAATTGAATATTTGCTTGTCTTGTTTTGTGTCAAATACAGTGAGATACATTTAATGCGACATTTAGCTATTCGGAAAGACATGTAATGCGACACGTTTAATTGGACATTTTTACCTCTAATTGAACATTTTTGTAAACATCGAGTTCGGGGCCCAAATTACGGCCCCACATTGAATGTCGCCACCAGATGTCGACACTGTAACACTCACATCGCCAATGTCCAATTACAGGTCAAAATCGCCTCCAATGCTACACTGAGTGGTGCCCTGGCATGTCGTATTAAATGTAAATTACTGTATATTTGAAAAACGTCTTAGGGTGCTCATACACTGTTTGACCGAAGCCAAATATTTGACCCTTTTGCAGATAAAATTTGATCATCGTGTGCCGATCAAATATAATCGACTTTCCATAATTTTCCATAGATCTTCGCGGTCGATTGGATCATACGCTGCTTCGAAATCGATGAACAGATGGTGCATGGGGAGTATGTATTCACGTCCTCTCTGGTAATCTGCCACAACGTAAAATTTGGTCCGTCGTTGACCGCCCCTCAACGAAGCCGGCCTGATAACTTCCCACAAATCTGTTCGCTGTCGGGTGATAGTCGGCGGAAAATAATTTGGGATAGCATTTTGTAGGCGATTGCACGATTGTTCTCACAGTCTAACTTGTCGCCCTTTTTGTAGATCGGGCAGATAACCCTTCCAGATAATCCTTCCAATCCTCCGGCAGTTGTTCTGCATCCCGAATTCTCACAATCAGCCGGTGCAGACAAATGGCCAGCTTCTCCGGGCCCACCTTAATAAGCTCCGCTCCAATGCCATTCTTCCCAGCGGACATATTGTTCTTAAACTGGTTGATAGTGTCCTTAACTTCCCTTATCGTTGGAGCTGGCACCTCCTCCACGCTTGTCCCACCGACGAAATTGCTTTCCCCGCCGCCATGGTCCTCTGCTCCGTCATTCAGGTGTTCGTCGATGCGCTGCTTCCACCTTCCCACCATTTCAAGAGCGTTCGTCAGAATACACCCATTCTTATCCCGACACATTTCGGCTCGCGGCACGAAGCTTTTGCGGGATACGTTGAGCTTCTGGTAAAACTTTCGTGTTTCCTGAGACCGATGCAGCTGCTCCAACTCTGCTAACTCTACCTCCTCCAGGCAGCGCTTTTTCTCCCGGAAGATTTGGCTACGCTGCATCTTCTTCTGTCGATGTCTTTCCACGTTCTGACGAGTGGCACTGCGCAACTTAGCCTCCTCGTTCTCCTCATCCATCACCCTCTGACATTCATCGTCAAACCACTCATTCCGCTGAATGCGTCCTACGTGCCCGAGTATGTTCTCTGCTACGCTGTTGATGGCAGTTTTAATGGTGTTCCAACAGTCCTCTAGAGGGGCTTCGTTTAGCTTGTCCTATTCCAGCAGCGCAGCTTCGACCAAATGCACGTAATTTCCGGCGACATCAGGCTGCTTCAGCCGCTCGAGATTCAACCGAGGCAGGCGTCGGTACCGAATGTTGCTCACAACGGCGAGTTTTAGGCGCATCTTCGATGATATCTGATATCTGAACCCTCCAATTACCGGTTTATATTCCTCCTCCTGGTCAACTTGAGCGTTGAAATTCCCGATGACGATCTTAATATCATGTTTTGGGCAGTGATCGTATTCACGCTCTAACTGCGCGTAAAATTCTTCCTTGTCATAAGCGGTACTTCCGATGCTAATGTTGAAGAATCGGCCCTTGATTCTCAACCTACACATTCGAGGACTAATTGGCCACCACCCAATTACCCTCTTTCGCATCTCGCCCATCACTATGAAATCTGTGTCCAGTTCGTGTGTGTTGCCGCAACTCTGGTAGATGGTGTGACCATCCCTAAACGTACGTACCGTTGAGCCCTTTCAGCACACCTCCTGCAACGCTATGACGTCGAACTTGCAGCTCTTCAATACGTCGGAGAGCACTCGAGTGTTTCCTCGAAAGTTGAGAGATCGACAGTTACACGTCCCGAGTTTCCAATACATAGACCGTTTTCGTTGCGTAGGTCCATACCGATTGTTCCGGTTCGAATTTCCTTGTTCATTATTCACTGCTTGCTCTTTTCACGGTGGTGGCTTGCAAGGCCTGCAACCAACCCCCTGTCTCGCCGAAAGACCGTCGTGCCAGTACTGTTTAGAGTCCCACATTGACACGAGAACGGTGATTCAGCCGCCCCTAACCTGGAGAACAGACACCGTTTTGAGCCGCCCCTAACCTGGAGAAAACAGACGCTCGGATTTGGCGAGGTATTTCCTCTACCACCTTGCTATAGTTTTACAGCGCCAGTATTCACCTCAAAATTGAATAATTTGAATAATTTCGGATGGATTCACTTGCGGCTATGATACTTTCGTTGCTCCAAACGGGGCGGCTCGTTGGCATTTGCTTCGAGTCGTCGTCGACCTCGACTTGGAGATAAGCATCCGACAAATCGATGATACTGAACACTTTACTGCCGATAGTTGCGAAAATATGTCGTCGGGTGTTGGAACGGATAATGGTGTGGGTCGAGCAATGCATTCAATCCTGTTGAGTCGAACTTTTCCTCCCGGCTTACTTTCGATACTGCTTGAAATGGTACCGATCGTTTTGGCCTGAACACTTGTTGTACATTAGGTCTCAAGTAAAGTTTTACCTTCACTGCTGAGTCAAAGTAAGATTCCTTGATCAACAGCGATTCGACAACCTGTGCTGCGCCCAACTTAGCTGCCGGTGCTATCTGCTGTGTGGCGAGGCGCTCCAGAAGAAGCAACAGACGTGCATTTTGATCCATCATTCAGAAAACATACGCTTCGCTGCGCTCGAGTTCAATTTTCATCAGCGCGCTTTTATAACAAACACGTATTTTCTCTTGGTACGAAGTGCACCGAACTCAGAAACTAGTGAGCCCAAAATCAGCATGGCGCAGAATTCAGATACTAAAGTAGAGGGGAATGAACTGAAAAGTTTACACCCTCTCTAATTCATCATCAGTCAGTCAGATAATAAACATCGCTTCTCACTTGTGTGATACCCGCCTCATTCTATACACACACACATCAAATTCTAGCGCCTCTTTTATTTTCGCTCGTTCTAAGCTAAGCATAAAAACAACAGCGTGCCTTCTTACCAACAGCATACGCTTGTGCGATGCTCAACAGATAAAGCAAAGCAGACAAACCAGATTCGAGCGCGGTTTAAAACTGGGTATATAAACCGGTGTAAGGATACGGTGCACGGTGGTCTCTGGCATAAAAAATTGAAAAAAATTTGAGAAAAATGATTATACCATAGTACGTTTTTGAAATTAAGCTTCTTATGAAAATCAACCATTTCGTATTAAATATGAATTCTATGTGATGGAAACATCTTTCTTCCAAGTGTTTGACAAAATTATGAACTGAAATTGTGTTTCGGAATGATTTAAAATTTATCGATACGAAACCGATATATATATATATACAGGGTTTTCCAACTTAAAATTCCGAAAGTAAATTGAAATAAAACACACTTAGAATTCGAATTTCGATGAAACTTTTATTTCAAATTAAAGTTTGGTTTATGCCATTACGTGTGAACTACAACATCATTCAAATGTCCACCTAGGGCTTCCTCGCACACCTTGATCCGGAACAGGTAATTTTCGATGACTTTTCGGCACATATGGGGTGGTATCTCGGTCATAACTTCACGAATGTTGTCTTTCAAATGTTCAAGAGTTTGCGGAGAGTTGGCATAGACACGGTCTTTCGCATAACCCCACAAAAAAAAAGTCTAGTGGATTCAAATCGCATGATCTGGACGGCCAATTGGCATTACCAAAACACGAAATTATGCGTCCCTCAAATTTCGTTCGCAATATGGCCATGTTCGGTCGTGTTGTGTGGCACGTGGCGCCGTCCTGCTGAAACCACATGTCATCCGTATCCATATCTTCAATTTGTGGCAAAAAAAAATCGGTTAACATGCCATAGCGCTCACCATTCACAGTTACCGTCTCGTCGTCCTCATTTTCAAAGAAATACGGCCCGATGACTCCACCAGACCATAATGCGCACCATACAGTGACTTTTGGCGGATGCAATGGCCTCTCAACAATCACGTGTGGATTTTCTGAGCCCCATATACGGAAATTTTGGGTGTTCACGGAATGTTGTTACGGCATAAAAAATTTAAAAAAAATTGAGAAGAATTATCTTTTATATGGCCATAGTACGTTTCTGAAATCAAGCTTTTTTTGAAAATCGACCATTTCGTATTAAATATGAATTCTATGTGATGGAAACATCTTTTTCCAAGTATTTGACAGAATCCTGAACTGAAATTCTGTTCCGGAATGATTTAAAATTTATCGATTTCCCTCATCTATCTCTTTATATACAAAAATGTTCTGTTCGTTTGTGTACGCGTCAAAAACTCGAAAAATAATAAAAAAAATTAAAACTAAACTCAACAATGCCACCACAATGTGCCACAGCAAAGCGTGGCAGGGTACAGCTAGTCTCATATAAGGACCGTATCGTTAATTATGGGTACGCTCAAAACACAGCTTTATTTCAAATATTGCATTTATTTTTCAGTTCTGATATCAAAATATTGTATCTTATGAATGAAAGAAAGGAGTAACAGTAAAAAATAATCAAGATTCTGATTTTCGCGCCAATGATCGCACCTGCTTCTTGATGTCCCTCATTAGGTTCTGGACAACCGTCTCATCGACTTGTTTGCTCACATTTATCCAATCCTTTTTGAACTGCTCAAGGTCATCGGCTGCCTTGTCCTTCTTCCGCAGTCGTCCCTTCATCAAAGCCCAAAATTTTTCAATAGGTCTTATTTGCGGACAATTTGGAGGATTCATCTCCTTTTCCACAAAATCGACATTATTCTCGCGATACCAATCCAAGGTCAAACGTGCATAGTGGCATGATACCAAATCAGGCCAAAATAGTGTCGGACCAGTGTGCTTTCGGATGAGCGGTAACACACGCTTTTGGAGACATTCTTTCCGGTAAATTTCACCATTCATATTCCCGAGAGTGAAGAAAGGAGATGATTTCATGCCACATTGACAAACAGCTTGCCAAACCAGCACTTTCTTACCGAATTTTTCGCAAAAAATTGACTTCTCCGCGTTCGGGACATCTGTTCCTTGCTTTACAGTGTAAAACTGTGCCCCAGGAAGAGTTTTGTAGTCCAGTTTGACGTAGGTTTCATCATCCATGACGATGCACAGTTCGCGTTTGCTTAAAATCCCATCGTAAAGCTTACGGGCACGGGTTTTCACGGAACTTGCCTGAATTTGGCTGCGTTTGGGACATTTTTGCTTTCTATATGCCTTCAGTGAGTTACGTTCTTTGGCACGTTGAACCATACCGATTGATGTTCCACACTTTTTTGCGCAATCCCGTATCGATAATTCCTTTTTTCTTTCAAATTGCCTGCAAATCTTTTTATCCAAGTTTGGCTTGGATGGCCCAGGTTTTCTGCCGCGACCGGGTAGATCCTTCAATGTATTATACATACCAAATCGCTTGATAGCGTTTTGGACCGCATGGACGCTTACTCCTTCCGCCTTCGCCAATTTTCTCATTGATATTCCTGTTTCGGAGCAGTATCTGGTCACAATGGATTTTCGTTTTTCTTCTGTTAGCCCTCTCATGATTGCACTTTTAGGAAAAAACGATCTTTTAACAATGCTAACTGAACGCTAACTGTGTCAACAACAGGAGAAAAATAAACAGCTGTCAAAACAAGCTATAGTCTTTTTCAGACGGAGACTCTAAGGCGTACCCATAAATAACGATACGGTCCTTAAAAATTTCATCTGAAGATAATTTGATATTATAATGAAAAGTTTAGTGGGAAACTAATCTCGTATCCAGATATCGACACCGAACCGTTGTCATCGCGGATACGTTTCATTCCGTTTCCACCGTGAAGTGTATTCGAGAATCAGGCCCAACATTTCAACTTTGTTTCGGTGCGCGTTAATTCGTCAGGGCGCAAGGAGTGAGAGTACAACTGGGTGCAAAAAAAAAGTTGCATATCAGCACCACGTTGCATTCCGAAGACTGTCCATTTGGTTAATCAGCTCTTGTGTAGAATTCTCCGTGAAACCGGTAAAAGGTTTTTTTGCCACCTTCAGCCATTTTGAGTACGGGGACTAAAAATCACTTCAGTCACAATCCTCATAGTCAAATATGTTATGATTGATACAAATAAAACTTATTTCTCAACCTTTTCGCGTACAACGTCGAACCACACTCGTGGCGATTATACTGTGCCAGTACTTACAACATCGGACCTCACTCATGGTGTATCGCGCTGAAGAGATGAAGTTGTGAAATGATTACATAGCTTCAGGCGTATGATGTTCGTGAGAGTGCTAGTTCACAACATGTGATTACACATCATAGGGCGCCCATGTAAGATACACACGCTCAGCAGAGTAACGGAATGATTCGATGTGCTCGTGTTTGGGCCGTGCTGTTGGAAATTGAATTGTACCGCAAGGGGTTAGTTTGAAATGCAATAGTCTTCTGTCTTCTCTACTGAACTCGAGAGAAAATCATCTCGAAGACAAAATCACTGACTCCTAATGATCGTATCGTTTCAATATTCTTCTCAATTTTCACTCAGTTCTCGATCATCTGATGACTTCTTGGTCTTGTGGTCGTCGGGATTATTTACTCCGTAACCGGAATAAATCGTCCCAGAAAACAACTCCAACAGAAACAACCACTCAGAATATGCGTAGTAGACTAGAAATATTGTGGCGCGGGTAAAATGACATGGGTATAGAGCATGGGTGACCAAACTTTTGGGCATTGCGGACGACCAATTGTTCAAATTTTAGGCAGCGGTCTACCAACGTATCAAAAAGTCATTAGAAAATGTTAGTACTCGAAGATAGAACAAAGTTTTAATCCTCTTGTACTCGCGCACAAATTCATAACTCGTATAACTCATGCGTGTCTCTGTAATTTTGCTATTGTGTATTTTTAGGCGTTATTGGTATTTAGATATAATTAACCCTTTCGATACGAGCGTCGTCTATACACGACATCCGCGCGACGAGCTGTGTGTACGAGCGTCGTCTTTAGACGACATGAAATTCATACTGCTCTTCGATCACACCAGCGCGATGTGCATACTTTTCGGCGCAGTACTCCGTACATGGGTAGCGCTTCGGCGGAGCATAACTTGATACACTATTAGGGAATATTCATTCTATACGGAAAATTTATATTAATATTTCCCAAAACAAAATATTAGGAATACAACAAGCTGAATTATGTCGACAGCTTTCACCCGACTGTATCTATAACAGCAAAATTCTGTTCAACTTGACTCTATAATAGGGCCCAATATGTAATTTGAGAAATTTTTATTTTCTCATGTTGTTCTATTCATGACTATATTTCTTGAAAGAAATTCGCACAATTAATTTACATTATTCATCTTATTTTTTAAATAAAAAAAAACAATACTTCATTAAACCTTATGCCGGATGTGACCAGCATTTTCAGTCGGTCATTTAGCCAATGATATGCCTGAAGAATAAATTGTATAAATTGTTCCTAGTAACATTTTTTTGTTTGATTACAAGTTATGGACGAACAACTGGATGTGTTAATATAAAATAATGAACAAACTGAAAAAAACCCATTTAAACGGAAACATTAATGAAGATATATCTATTCTTACAATTAATTTTGGACGTGACACTATCATTGACCAGCTGGCGGGCACCTAAGAATACCTACGCGGGCGACCTGTAGACCGCGGACTACCGTCTGGACATCCCTGGTATAGAGCCTCATAGAAAAAAAAACGTAATTTCTATTTCTAATTTATTCTGGGGTCAGTGTAATGGGGGCGAAGTTTCCATTTGACGAGGACAAGGAATCGAGGTGGCCCAAACCGCCAAGATGACGCGATTCGCGTCGACCGTGGACCCGCCGTCGGTAGTGGCGGTCTTTCACACGCAAATCTGTGTTCCACTGATTGCCCGGTTAGTTTGAAACATAGGATACGATCCTTTAGCAAGGTTCGACAGAGCTTTAGCGAGCGCCGGACGGTATACGTTTACCTGATGGGAAGTGTGCGAAAACGATCATTTTCTTCACACTGTTTCGCAAAATTATTGATTTTCGGGCAAGAGGTGAGGGAGGGAGATGAAAGAAATGAGCGCCATGGTGGCAGCCATTTGTGGCTAGCTTCCACCTTCACCTTAACGAGGACAAGGAATCAACATTTCAACATTCTCACCCCTATTCTGCATTCCGCCGGGTTTGCATTTCGTTCGAAACTATTATTTCGTTCGAGTTATAATTTCGCTTTCCCTATTTCGAACGTTTTGCTCATTTAGTGTTCGAAGAGAAACAAATCGAACGAAATGCAAAAACAACTCGAACGAAATACAGAATGAAGTTTTATCAAGTCGTTCGAGATATTTCGAATCGATCGAAATATAGAATAGGGGTGTCTATCTCTTCCTCTATTTTCTATTTTTTTCTCCTTACTCCCTACGAACAAAAAATGAAAAACGAAAATATGTTTCATTCACTGCATATATTTTTTTCATCGTATATCACACTTTCAATGCTCAACATACAACAAAATTCATTTCTCATAAATTTACTTTTAAAGTATCAAAATGGTGAAAGTTTCATAAAATTAGCAGCTTCTCGCCGAGAAGCTATTTTAAATCTCTAAATTAGGAACCGTCTCTTCAGGTGTGGATTCCTTCCAGGAATTGTCTGACATCGTTCCATTGTTGCTAGCGGATTCACTCGATACCTCTTTCATTTCTATATCTGAACTATCGGAGTCATCACCATCATTATCTTCTTTCTCTATTTGAACATGCTTCAAAAAGTACTTGTACGCTTCGATTACCGCTTTTGGCGGAATATTATGGACGGGATGCGTCTGCAAAAGCTCGTTATCCGGATGACCAAGAACCAACGGAGGTTGGCTGGTATCACAGTGTTGTGCTATAGCAACGCCGCTCAATGCATAACAGGTGTGGTAGAGATCAGCGGGTCTGAAAAATGAAGTTACCATTTCAAATTATCAGCATTTTATGCTTATAGACACTTTACTTTTTCGGTTTATCAATCAATCCTCCGTTGATTTTCTGGCAGCAAATCAAGACATACTCTTGCAGAGCTAATCGGTGAAATAAAATTTTGCTCATGATTTCAGGTCTTCCTTCTTTGCGTGCCATTAGACTCTGAATTATCGGTATCAACGCTCCCTGCCAGAAAGAGTAGCATGCATCAACAAGCTTATTCGTACGTCCCTGGAAGCCTCCCTCTAATGCCATCTGACGGTTCACAGCCCACCGGAGTAACGCATTCAGGTCACATTGGTCCTCCCCACCCAACAGTACCAGCGCTGCTGCTGCACAAAATGAGTATCCTCCGTGTGCTTCCAAATCGGGAGCCCCACCAAATCCCCCTTCGTAGGTTTGACATTCAGAAATCCAACGGGAGGTGCCCTCGAATAATTTGGTCTCATCTTCTGCAGAGAAACCAGCTAATTTGAAGGCAGCAATAGCACAGTATGCACCGCGCACGTCCAGTTCTCCTTCGATGTGCATTCGGAAAGCACCATTCGGTTCTCGCACCGCCCACAGAAACCTCTTCAGTGTTCTTCTGTTGATGGCATTCAGCGCTTTTTCGGTTCCTATGATGCAAAGAGCATTAACTGCGGCATACGTGGGAGCCAAATGGGGTTCCTGGCCGGGTCCACCAGCAAAACCTCCCTTGGGATCCCGACATCTGAAAGGCACAAAAAAATTAATGTAGTCCATGCGTAGTGCAGGAATAATCCAACCAAACTTAATCAGAAAATCTACCACCCGACAAAGCACGCTGTCCGCTAATTTCACTCCCAACACGCTGGCCGCATTTAGAATCCAATACACCAGCCAAGGACGGCTACTATCCAAACATTCGTACCCGCTGGACAAACGTTCCAACGATGTCATCAAGAATCGAGCATGTTCATTGCGATATAATTTCGGCAGCGCCGGATTCTGTGCAACTGATTTTTGAAATTGTTCGTAAAGCGGCTCGATTGTGCGTTCTGTTAAAACCTGAAAGAAGTCATGAAATTAAACCATAGCGAATCTATTTTTAAAACAATGTTGCTCGTTTAGATTCGAGCGATCAAAGAACAAAACCTGCTGGACCGTCGTGGGACTTTCCCACCCTTCATCACTACATTTATAGCGATGGTACTCTTTGAGATTACGAGGCTGTTCCGTTGTCATGCTGTCTCCTGGAATCTTATTTTTGGTTTAATTTTTAATCGAATTAAATCTTATCAGGCGGAGCTAAATTACTACGGTTCTCTGTCACATATGTTTTTCTGCTGTTCATACCCAACGTTGTTTGACATAGCTACAGGTGAGCTAGATTTTTTGTATCGCACACGAACTTACCCAACAAACAAAATAGGGCGAAAAATCACGGTACTTTGTTCGTAAACGCTAGCAAATTTATAAATTTCGTTGATCGAAACCCTTTGGTGTGGTTATATTGCTGGCTTCTCGCTTCTTTCGAATTCGCCTGCTTCAAGCGAACAAAATAGTTTGTTTCTTTTTGTCAGTGATCGTACTATCAAATTTTCGTGAGTACTCCGACCCAATGTCACCTCGGCCTAAGTAATTGTGAAGTTTACAAACATGATCGGAGCACAATGATGCGTTAGCAAAGTTCAGGTTATTTATTCTTTCCGTTAAGATTTGTCAGTGTTGACCTTTAAAGGATGTTAATAATTTTTGTTTTTCTAGGTCAGGATACCTCA
Organism: Toxorhynchites rutilus septentrionalis; assembly: GCF_029784135.1. NCBI lineage: Eukaryota > Metazoa > Arthropoda > Insecta > Diptera > Culicidae > Toxorhynchites > Toxorhynchites rutilus. The sequence goes on from NC_073744.1 coordinate 36,086,766, forward strand.
GGGTCTTTTTGGAGATTGAAAACAACGGTGTCGTGTATCCATCAATGCTTCAATGACGAAGCTATTGTTTATGGACGCTGTCAACAAGGCATACGATGCTGGGTTTCAAATCAGCCGTATCAGACTTTAGTAGAGCAATGATGGTGAATCATATTTTTCATTGTAAATATATAAAGAAAATATATAAAATCTCGTAAAAAACATATTTTAACATCAGATATAACGCTTGTGTGCACCCTTGGCCGAGTGGTTAGCGTCTCACATTAACATGCCGGGTGTTCGGGTTTGATTCCCGTTCTTGGCCGGGGGACTTTTCGTCAAAGAAATTTCCTTCGACTTGCACTGTGGTCACGCGTATTCTAGAGCTTGCCTCTCGGAATACATTCAAGGCGTGCCATTTGGCTTAAGAATTCTCAACTGAGTATTGCCAATTGACGCTAGTGAATGCATACGTTGAGACGGCAAAAGTTCCACAGGGAACGTTAACGCCATTAATTTTTTTCATGAGGCTTATAAGGAAGAAATATTTATCAATTTTTCATTAATTTACAAAAATTTAAAAAATTCCATTCAAGTTTAGGTAATTTTATACGCTTTTTATTAAACTAATGCGAGGATCATTATAGACAACATTTGTTTGAGACTCTACTGTAACTGAAATAGTATCCGTTGACTGTTCCCAATACAAATGTGCCCAATTATTTAAGCTTCACGTCATCTCAAGGCGCCTAGAAGTATATCCTAAGTTGGGCCAAATTACTCTTCAGCCATCTTGGAAGTCTACTGTGTTTTGTTTGTAAACAAAACACAATACGCTAGTGCCGAAGCTCGCTCGTGATCAGTCTGTCTCTTTCACGTTACAGGCAAATTCCCCTTCTGCTTTCTTCCGTACTGTTTTCATATACCGCTCCTCAACTTAGTGACGAAACGGTTTCACCTTAGGATATACTTCTAAGCCGGTTGATGTCTTCTATTAACCCTTCACGGTCGTATTAAATTTGGACATGGGTGTCGTACTTATCGGGATTATAATTTATTTTGAAAACAGTGATGTAAAACTTTGTGAGATTATATGCAGTGTATGTATAACTCGTGAGATTATGAAAGATTTTGACCTGCAATAGGACATTGTCGATGAGAGTGGTACAGTGTCGACGTCTGGTGGAGACTTTCAATGTGGGGCCATAATTTGGGCCCCGAGTTCGATGTTTACAACAATGTCCAATTAGAGGTAAAAGTGTCCAATCGAACGTTTCGCATTACAGGTCTGTCCTATTAGCAAAATGTATTAAATGTAAATTACTGTACTGAAATATGCTTAATATTTCTATTGATTTTTTCCCATGTTTGATGTTTGACATTGTTTGCCACTGTTGATAATTAAAGAGTGACAAACAAAGCAGTATTTGTATCAAATATAAAATAAATCAAACTTTTGTCAAAAAGTGTCATGTATTTTACCCGTGGTCAAACAGTGTTCGGTTACCTTAACCCGTTTTATGCCAAGCTTGCGAAAAATCGAACAGCAACTTCGATAATTTTTCATGGCTTTGGAAAGCAACCATATGGTAAGGTTTTGACATCAAATGATAGCCTTGTCTATTAGCTATCTACTATCAATTTTATTCAAATTTGTATCACTTTATTCGTTATAAAAATAAGTTTAAGGGGGTATTCTAGTGTAGAGACACGAATTTCGGACGTTTTTTCGAGCTCGGTAAAAATAAAACAAAAAATATTTTTACTATCAATTATATCATTATTTGTTCATCTATCTTTTAACAATAAAACGAAAATTGAACGGAGAAATAATATTTATAACTAGAATAGTTCAGAGCTCACGTAGTGAGAGGGTTCAAAAAAAAGTTGTGCCATGGCGTACACGATTCCAGCCCTTCTGGTTATTCGAAACAAAAAAATCGAACAGATTCTGAATCAGTAAAGATATCGCAGCCGCTATCGCATGAACCTCGGGCAAGTCAAAAATATCTTTTTTGACAAAATGGCAGCCGTTTGAAAAACAAAATGTGGTTTAAAACGTTTTGTCTTACGATTCTCAACTTTTTAAAAATAGTAAAATCTAAAAAATATCATTTTTTAGAGGTTAATGCGATAGATAGATGCCTGCAGATTGTATCTGATCGGCATTTAACCACTCTTCTTCGAAAATACGACAAGAAAAATCGCGACTACCGCTTAAAAAGTTAGCGGTTTCGCTGAACCGCGAATATTTATTCGGATTTGGATGGAGATTTGATTTCGCTTGTAGAAAACTGAACCACACGCGACAAGATTCACTTCAAATATGATCTTTATTATATGTACAATATCTACAGTATGAAATTGTAGATTGCTGCTATTGTTCCGTAGCTTCTTTGGTGCACACTGGATGCGATTGCGTAATTATTGGTAATTATTTGGAATTTCATTCAATTGTTATTTACAGTTTTTAACAGTATCCATGTGAATCCGACATGAATAGGTTCAGTGTAACTTGAGATATCGTGTACGCCAGTTTGAAAAAACTAGTTTCGAGAAAAATGTTAAGCATGTTAAGTTCATCGACACTAAAATAGCTCTAGCTCAGTAAATAATAGAATTTTTGATAAGTCCTTTATAGAGTATATTCTTGAATGCTTCAATGACAGAAATATTAATAGCGAATTCGTTTTTAAAACTGAGTCAGTGCCAAACTGACTCTGTAATAAAAAAACGTTTTCAGTTTCACGAATGCGGTGGTTTGTTGGTGTGCGTTATATAGTCTGATTTGTTTATATTTACGACGGCAAATGTACAGTGTCGACGTCTGGTGGTGATATTAGTGCTTGGGAGGTAAATTGTTCTCCATCAGATCAGAAGGGCCAAGTGCAGTGTAAACATATAAAAGTTTGAATGAAAATTTTTACTTAATATTGTTTGATTACCTAACACATGTAGTTCTGACACTCACTTAACCATTTGTCGATGCATTTCCTGTTTGTTCCACAAATAATTACTATTATAATATAAAACCATCATTAGACACAGTTTTCGTTCAATATTCTGCGATATCGGAAAAAAACTTTTATTTAATTACATAAAATAAATATTCGATACGTTTTTTACGTAACGTTTTTTACGTTTACGTTTAAATACGTAAATTTTCATTCATAATTTTGATTTTGAAATTTATTCCACCTGAATATCCATCATTATTTTCACCTCCCAATGAAAGCACACATAGCTTAATGCCGTCTACTCTACTCTTCAAAATCAGAATCCGAATTGGATTACGATTCCAATAATACAAAAGCAAAAGCAGCAGGTTTTCCATTTTCATAGTCTTTATTTTTAGATTTTCCAAAACAATATTCGGAACTTGACAGTTCAGTATAGTTGTATTGGTGAACCCGAGTGCCAACCCGTGAAACATCTCAGTGCGAAACTAACAGCTTTCGGGGCGAACTAGTGCGACACTGAGTGCGAAACTGAGTGAATAAAAAAACGTTTTGACAGCAGTTAGTGCGGCACTGGGGTTGAAACTGAACAAAAACAAATTCGCTATAAGAAAAAAATGTGCGGAAAGTACATAACCTCACATAGCCTAACAAAAAACAAAACCTTACAAAATTTGGAAATATGTAAACTTTTCTACAATATTACTTTGATAAAAAATAACACATTGTGATGTAGGAAAAAAATCATTGGATTGAACGTCCTACAGGATCAAAAATCTAGGTTTTGGCCAAATTTTTGATTTTTTTGTCATTTTCCGAATACGGAAGAAAGGAAAAAGTAATTCTTGAAGATTGGGGTTTCTGTAACACCAATAATCAAAATTACACCAATAGCTTTTGTTTAAAAAATATTTTTTACAGCTTGGAGGTTAATGGGTTAAAGTTGAATTACACAAATACCCGTTACGCTTTGTTCGTAACGTACTTATCTGTGGGCACAACCGAATCCACCCCGCAGTTCCGAATTTGACATCAAATTTTATGTACACATGCCCACACATCAGTTGCGAAGACAAGAATGTGTGTGAGTCTACTTGTTCCATTATTCTGGTCGACCAGTCTTCGAAGCTTGTGCAATGATTGGTACTACTAATTCGTGTCTCGGGTTCGTGCCATTGTAGGCAGAAAGCTTTTGTGCATCCGTGAAAAAGATTGAAATTATGCAATTTGTTTCGTACTTTCCGAACCGTTGCTAGTGTTAAACGCAGCCCAATGGTGTTGGTCAGCCAAAATGACCATTTAGAGCTTTCGAACTGTGCGTGAAAAGTGAAATTTCCCTTTCGGAAGTCTGGATGGGATCGGTTTATCAGGTCAGAAAAAGAGAACAGTGGAGACCGCGAAACAAGCAAAAAACTATCAGTGTATAAATTGTGCAACGATGTGTGCGTGTGTTTAATATCGTTGCTGCGTTTGGGAGCAGAAAAGTTTACAAAACGAGCCGTACCAAACGGACTGACAAGTAGTGGTGTAAGTGTAAAATGTTCTATGTTACGATCGTCGTTCCGTTTACCCTCGCTAAATCAAGCCAAAAATATATCCTTTCTACCGAGGAGAGAATGAGATGGCGACAAAAATGTTTACTGTCAGTTTTGCCAGAATGACAATTTTTAATGTAAACATTTGGAAATGAAACGACGTATTCATTCACAAATTCTCATCAATTTGTTTTTCTTTTTAAAAATGTTGCACAAAAAGATTATTAATTCTGTCTTCAATCTATCATTGCATCACATTTCAATGGAATTTAAATTTTTTCGTTCCACTCAGATCTGGCAACACGGTTATGCAGTAGCACCACAATCGAAAGCCTAAATACTGGATAATAGCAGCAGCAGCAGCAGCCAGCAACCCGACCAAAGCAATAGCACGGGGCGAGAAACCGAGACGAAGAGGTATTAGCTATCGAGTTGAGTACAACACCAGCGCGCTCGTATGTGGTGGAGCAGAAGAGAACGAGTAGTGCTTTGAAAAGTTGAAAAATGGCCGCATCCAATTCGACGGGTTCGACGTTGACTCGTCGTGCTGCTTCTGCTGGACTACAACTGCTGGATGGTCATCGTCGTATTCTTTGTTCGGTCGCAATTGTCCGTGTGTAATGAATGAATATATGTTGCATTGTGCTGTGAGGATAGAACATCCCCAAAACAAGTGAGTGAGATTCCTAGGCAAGTGTAGTACCCCATTAGGAAAGGTGTGCGTTTTTTCAATTCGGAAGAAATATTTCACAACCCTCGGTGACGAAGAAAAGTGTAAAGGCCAGAAGCGACTGTGGTCGTCGCCTTGTGATTTTCTTGTTTCATGTTTTCATGTGTCAGTTCGTCATAAATGTCGTGCAATGATCATATTGATTCCAATGTCTGTCCGAGATGAAAATTCGGTTCCTGACAAGCAGCAGCAGCAGCTAGTAGCAGGAAGTACTTCCAGCTCCGGTTGAGTGTGAAAGAGCCAAGCAACCAAGCCCTTGCGTGTGGAAGGAAAGAGAAAGCAAGCAGCTGGAAAATCGATCAGTATAACCAGTGCATACAACCAGGACTTTTTGTGTTTGTCGGAAAATTGTGACCGGAGAGAGAGAAAGAAAGAGAGGAAGATAGTGAGAGAACAAGCACGGATCTATTTTCTGTCATCATAAAATATCAACAAAAAACAACAAACGAGAACAAAAATAAAAATGCCGAGTGCTTCGTTTTCCTCGTCCCGGTCATACGTGCGGCGATCCCGCAGGAAGGGAAATCGGATTCCGTTGCCGTCGAGAACCTCAGGTAAGAGCAATAAGAAATCGTCAATAAAAACAATGTTCTAAAATCACATCACAATGAAAATTTTTGGCTTCGTCTGTTTGCGTACCTTCTTATTTTGTAGGTTGCTGATAGTATATGGGAGTAACTGCACACGCCATAATCCTCTTCAAAAAAAAAAATCTATCGTTTGTGCGTGGGGAAAGCCCTAAGAGAACCATCGTAGAATTTTCGTTCTAATATTGTATACGAACATCTTTTTAATACAAACTTCAAGAATCAGATTAACCGTGTAGAACATAATTTAGGTATACAATCGTATGGACTATCCATTAAATGTGTTTGTCGTCAGGAGCTATGATTTGTATTCCTTTTAATGTGCAATCAATCTTGTTTTCAGTCTAGTCTAGCCTTTTTATATACTAATTAATTATTCTAATAATTCCTAAAAGACTCGAATTTGAATCTTTCTCTACCATTGAGAGAATGATTCATAGGATTGTTTTTGTTTAGCATGGTATCAACCAAGTGGCATTTCACCTTCATTTGACGAAGTGCTTTCTGTCGGTCAAATTTAGAGCCTCTCTCACGAGCAACAGTTTGGCGATTAATACGTGTTATTTCATACATTTATGAATTAAATGTTATAGACTTCTATTTAGAATTTCAAGAGTGTCGGCACTGAGAACGACAGTAACAAAATTGAAAAAGGTTTTTTTTAGAAAAGTTTACTATCATTCCCCAGGGACCGATGTGCGTCAGACGAAAAGTTCATTGTCGATCCCCTATTTCGGTTGGAGCTAGTGTTATTTAAGAATATTATGGCTCAGTATACAGGTTCATGTTTGCTGTGATAAACTGAGTAATATAATCTATCAGAAAACTATATGAGGGGCTTAGAATGCAAGTAGTGTAAGTGACTTGATCGATTTCTCTTAATCAACTTTTTCTTTAGTTAAAAACTCAACTGCAAAAACGTTCCAATTTCAGTTTGCTATGTAATCCGATGGTTGAGGTTCTGATCTATCTTCCACATTGTCAAATACAGCTGGAAATGGATTTGCATTGCTAAGTTATGACCAAAAGAGAGTCGATGTAGAGAAATCGATCAAATCACTTACACCCCTTTCATTCTAAGCCCCTAATATATCTTCTGGCATAGGTCTCGAAAAAATAATATGTTCACTCTTAGTTAACTGGTAGTTTAGGGTATAGGTTCTTCTGAAGCTGTGGGTTGTGGTGAACACTTTTTCCTTTTCCAACAATTTTAACTGGTTAATGCCAAAATTTGTTTTATGGAAACATTTCTCATGGAGCTCTTTGCTGTACAGGTCGGACTCGATTATCCGGAGTATTGATATTTTTTTCACTCCGGATAATCGAATCATAAAAACTATTATTCGCTCTGATTTATTTGTATATTGCCGTGACGTAGCCAGAAACTGTTTGGGGTCCTGGTTGAAGGAGCGATGTTTTGAAAATCGAACAGAAATATTCATCACCTTGTTACAGCCCATGGACCAAAATATTATTAAAATGATCAAGTCCAACTACAAGCAAAAGCTCATGCGTAAGCTTCTTGGACGCCAGGGAGAGTTCGATGATATGGTTAAGCGAATTAACATTGAGCAAACATTGAATTAACATTGTTGCTGTTTTGGATAGCCGAGACTTGGAAATTAGGACGAGGTACCTGGCTGATTCCATTGTCAAGTCAAGGAAAATAGCGATATCCCGTTGTCGATTGTAAGAGAACGCATACTTTTCAGCAGAAATTGATGAACCAAAATTCGATTTCGACTGTCGAGAGAACGAATGCTTCAGAAGGATTGGAACCACATCAGGTTAATGAAGATGAAGAGTCTGAAAATTGTGTTTCAAATGAAACAGCCTCATGTGGAATCGATAAAGTAATTACTTGGACTGAGAAAAGCGGAATTCCATTGGAAAGACAAATCCTGCTGCGAGTATTACGTAGAAATATTTTAGAGAGAATCATTCATTCACAAAATGTTAGTTTTTAATTGCATATTTTGTATATTAGAGTAAAATAACCAATTCAAAATTTCATTTCAATTGGCCTTTATTTACTAGTGCCAGGACGTCAAAGTTTGAGTTTTTTTAGAACCGTAAAATCGTCCAATGGATACTACCAAAAATCAACTATCTGAGACTTGAATGACAACGACAATCGAGTAATCGTTGACAGTAAATCTCAACGTTTCGTGCAATTTGAAGACATTTGACATCAAATAATTTTTCTTCCACATCTCCGATTTCATGTACTTTGGGTGATTTTACGGTTTTTCGAAATAAGTCCGATTGAGCTGAAATTTTGTATAGTTTTGTTTATTAACGGAAATCAACATTGTTCAGGAAGTCCCGTTCTCGAATTTGAGATGATCATTTTCATTGGCATTTTAATGCACATTATTATTAATAAAGTTGTGTTAAACTTGTCGAACAAGTTTTATTAAATTTATATTATTTATTTTCACTGTTTATAATGGTTGAGGTTCTGATCTATCCAAAAAATCCAAAAAAATTTTTTTTATTTGGCTTTTATACATATATACGTTTTTTTTAATTATAAAGGAAGAATTTAATTCTTGATTCATCCTCGTAAAGTCATAAAATACCTTTCTCATATAAGAAATCCGAATTCTCCCAGGGGGTGATAGAAGATCATATTTGATGATAAAAATCCCTCTACGCATATGTTCGAATTTTAAGAGTAATTGAACTTTTTCTCTGTTTCGGGCCCTTAAACTGGCTGTAATTCAAAAATTACGCTACGTAGTACAATTCTGTTACTTCCATTTGCAAGATTAGAAACAAGATTTTATACAGGATACAGTTATGAAACTTCCCAATTAGTGGATTTAAGTAACATTTTGGAAGTGAAAAATTGCAAAGTTTGTGGTTATTAAGGTGTCTTAATTTTATCCAAAAAATCTATATATATAAATGGATATCTGTCTGTCTGTCTGATTCTTATGGACTCGGAAACTACTGAACCGATCGACATGAAAATTTGTATGTAGAGGTTTTTGGGGTCGGGGAAGGTTCTTATGATATTTCCAGATATTTCCTCTCCCCTCTTTAATACAAATGAAACACAAATTTCTTCATTAGTCGAGAGTTAAACAAGCAAATAAAACCAAATTTGGCATGTGGAGGTTTGAGGGTGTAATAAATATGTTTACGGTGGTTAGACACTCCACCCCCCTCTTTAAGGGGGGCTGCCATACAAATGAAACACATTTTTTGCATAACTCGAGAATTAATCAAGCAAATGGAATAAAATTTGGCATGTGGAAGTTTTAGGGTTTAATAAGTCTTTTTATGGTGGAGTGTCTACCCCCTCTCTAAGGGGGAGCTGCCATACAAACGAAACACAAATTTCTGCATTATTTGAGAATTAATCAAGCAAATGAAACGAAATTTGACATGTGGAGGTTATAGACTGCAATGAATGTTTTTACGTTGGTTAGACACTCCTTCCCCCTCTCTAAAGGGGGCTGCCATACAAATGAAACACAAATTTCTGCATTACTCGAGAATTTAGCAAGCAAATGAAACCAAATTAGGCATGCGAAGGTTTTAGGGGACACAAAACGTTTCTATAGTGAGTAGACATTCCTCCCGTCTCTCTGAGGGGGAGGGGGCTGCCATACAAATGAAACATACATTTCCGCATAATTCAAGAACTAATCAGGCAAACGAAACCAAATTGGGCATGTGGAGGTTTTAGGATGCAATCAATGTTATCTCCCCCCTCTGTTAGGGTGGGCTGTCATACAAATGAAAAACAAATTTCTGCATAACTCGAAAACAAATCAAGCAAATGGAGCCAAATTTAGTATTTGTAGATTTTAGGGGGCACGAAAAGTTTCTATGGTGAATAGACACTCCTCCCTCCTCTCTAAGGGGAGAAGAGGGAAGGGATCTGTCTTTATTCTATCATATTTTCTGCGTCAAACATTTATTCCATGTAACGGAGAAACATGTTATTTGCAAGTGGTTAAAAAATCTTGAACGAGAATTGTGTCTGAAAATAATCTGATATTATAATGATGAGTTTTGGTAGAAGTACTGGGAATTTTTCAGTAAAAGGTAAATTCAACGGGGTCGAATAGAAGATCAATCAAAGAACATTTCTGCGATTGGACTCATGAATTTGCGCTTAGTAAGAAAACGTGAATGTTTGAAGGTATTGATAACAAAAAACAAATTTTTGACGGGACGAAGTTTGCCGGGTCGGCTGGTACATAATAAACTTGAACGATTCTATCAACCAAATTAAAGCTCTTTAACCGCTCTACAGTTTGTTCTATAACACCCAACTTCTATCTTTTGTTTATTGCGCTGATATTACCATTTAAAACGATTCCTGGTGATTCTTCAACTAAAATCTACCAAAATCACAATTTTTACTTCACTGTACTCGTAATAGACAATTAACTTTAAATTTAACGTTGACAAATTTCATTTTCGCTTGAAATAAGACATATTTGAAATAAAAAAAAATCCTTTTAATTGTATATAATCGAGTCTAAAATTGTATATTATATATATTAGGCTGTCGAAAAGTCCTGCGGTATTTCCGCGAGGTGTCGTTGTAAGCGCGTAGTTCTAGTTGTATTCATTGTATCGAGTCATACTATAGCTTGTTGGAAAGGTATTTTTGCGCGCTATAATATACAGTGACAGTGTTTTGTTTGGTTAAGTCGTTCGTGAGTCATAGTGTCGCAAGTATGGAGCAAAATATAGAGAAAACCCGACATATTTTACAGTACTTCTATGACAAAGGCAAAAATGCATCTCAAGCTGCCAATAAAATTTGTGCAGTTTATGGACCCGATACAATTTCCATTTTCACCGCACAACGATGGTTTCAACGTTTTCGTTATGGTGTAGAGGTCGTCGAAGATGCGCCACGTTCCGGAAGGCCTGTCGTCGAAAATTGCGACAAAATCGCTGAATTAGCCGAGACAGACCGGCATAGTAGCAGCCGTAGCATCGGCCAAGAGCTGGGGATAAGTCATCAAACAGTTATTAACCATTTGAAGAAGCTTGGATTCACAAAGAAGCTCGATGTATGGGTGCCACACACGTTGACGCAAAAAAACATCTTTGACCGTATCGACGCATGTGAATCGCTGCTGAATCGCAACAAAATCGACCCGTTTCTGAAGCGGATGGTGACTGGCGATGAGAAGTGGGTCACTTACGACAACGTGAATCGCAAACGGTCGTGGTCGAAGCCCGCTGAAGCGGCTCAGACGGTGGCCAAGCCCTCATTAACGGCCAGGAAGGTTCTGCTGTGTGTTTGGTGGGATTGTCAAGGAATAATCTATTATGAGCTGCTTCCCTATGGCCAAACGCTCAATTCGGACCTGTACTGCCAACAACTGGACCGCTTGAAGCACTCATGAAGAAGAGGCCATCTTTGATAAATGGAGGCCGCATTGTCTTCCATCAGGACAACGCCAGGCCACACTTCTTTGGTGACGCGCCAGAAGCTCCGGGAGCTCGGATGAGAGGTTCTTTTGCATCCGCCGTATAGTCCGGACCTTGCACCAAGTGACTACCACCTGTTTTTGTCCATGGCGAACGAGCTAGGTAGTCAGAAGTTAGCCACAAAAGACGCCTGTGAAAATTGGCTATCCGAGTTTTTTGCCAATAAGGAAGCGAGCTTCTATAACAGGGGTATTATGAAGTTGGCATCTCGTTGGGAACAAGTCATCGAACAAAACGGCGTATATTTGACTTAAAACAGATGATTGTAACTAATTTTATGAACAAATGAAAATTTTAAAAAAATACCGCAGGACTTTTTTGACAGCCTAATATAATCGAGACCGACCTGTACTGTCAAAATATCGCAACATGGGAAGATGCTAATTAGACATCTTTTGAGAATCAATCTCAGACTATCCAAACGGATTCAAAGGTTTATCTCTCATTTTGTATTCTTTGGAACAATCTCAACACTCCTTTCCTTTTCCTTACTGCGTCCATGATTATTCAAATAATCATATTACTGAATTATTATTTTCATTTTAATTTGTAATTTTTAAAAGCAAAACTACTGCGGATAATCGAAACTAATCGTACGAAACAATCCCTATTCCAGCCCTCTCTTCTACCTATATACGTTCAATTTTGTTCAAATGATATTTATAAATAATATGAACAAATTATTCAATATTTCTGATATAAAAATAATTTAAAAAAAATAAAACTGGAATACTCCGGATAATCGAACCCCGGGTAATGGAGTCTCCGTATGAACGAGTTCGAGCTATACGATTATACGCGGAATCGAGTGGCAAGGTGGCCGTGGATAACGCAATAAATAACCAAGAATTCGAACACGGCCAATACAATGTTTTATCAATACAGAAATTATTGAACTAATTATCCGTAAGGCTGTGTACACCAGTGGCCTTATAATGTGAAAGCTATGACTAAAACAAAAGAACAAGAGACTCCAACGGCTTCATTCGCTCGAATGCTTCTTCAGATTACCAGGATACTTATAGATACTATGCAACACCGGATCAATTTCCCTCGATTTTCCGATTTTCCGTCTTGCGTTTTTGACTATCTCAAAAAAGCTTTGGAGGGCATTGATTGGTATTCACTACGGATCTATGGATAGAACAGCATCGATATTCTACGATAAGCTTTACTCAGTGCTCAATAGCCATGTATCTCCAACAGATGACTGTCTTCAGGAAGGCCATTCGTCACTGAGGGCGACCGTGAGCACCTGTGAGCGATAGAGATGTCGTACAAAAAAGTGATATCATCCATTCAGGATAACTAATTATATTGGATCCAGAAAGCGTTGGACAAAAACCCATTGCGCTCTTAGAACTTCGCAAAGTAATGTTTAACTGTCCTCCGCATCTCACGTAACCTCACCTTCACAGTTGTCGGATAGTTACCGGATATCCGTTTTATCTCTAACCCTTATGTGCGATTCAATACACAACCGTTGCACGGAACATATGTGAATCTACTCAAAGCATTCGTGAGCGTTCAACATTGGCACTGTTGCCTTTAACAAATAATGCGGTCTCTTTGATATGGTGAAATATTCTCTATATTAGACATTTCGTATTCTCCGCTTTCGAATCCATAACCAATGGCACCATTTGTACACAATTTATATCGAATTTCCATCGATCGATAGTTCGTTCTTCATTAGAGGCTCCGATCAGTTCGGCAGTAGAATAGAAGCGGGAAAAAGTGCTGCCATACAAATGAAACACAATTTTCTACATTACTAGAGAGCTAATCAAGCAACTGAAACCAAATATGGCATGTGAAGGTTTCAGAGTGCAATAAATGTGTCTATGGTGGTTAAACTATCCATCCCCCTCTCTAAAGGGGGGCTGCCATACAAATGAAACACAAATTTCTGCATTCCTCGAGAATTAATCAAGCAAATGAAACCAAATTAGGCATATGGAGGTTTTAGAGTGCAATAAATGTTTCTATGTTGGTTAGACTCTCCACCCCCCTCACTAAGGGGAGCTGCCATACGAATGAAACTCAAATTACAGGGGGCACACAAACACAAATTTCTGCATAACTCGAGAACTAATCAAGCGAATGGAGCCAAATTTGGGATGTGAATTCTCATATGTTCTACAAATACATAATGACAAGTGCTGTTAGTCCATTTGATGTTTGAGCTAGCGAAATTGATCTTTGTTCGAAACTGGAAATGGATTTTAATGTGATGAAACGCACTCTTATATCTTCTTCTATCTATACCAATAAAAAAGTAACGCCGAATTTGTTGATAAGAGCAGAACTCAAGGAAGGAATTGTCCGATTTAGGACTGTCTCTGTTCTTTAATATTTTCTGTATGAAACATTTATTCCATGTAACGGAGAAACATGTTATTTGCGAATGGTTAAAAAATCTTGAACGAGAATTGTGTCTGAAAATAATCTGATATTATAATGATGAGTTTTGTTAGAAATACTAGGAATTTTATAGTAAAAGGTAAATTCAACGGGGTCTATTAGAAGATTAATCAATGAACAGTTCTGCGATTGGACCCATGAACTTGCTCATAGTAAGAAAACGTGAATGTTTTAAGGTATTGATAACAAAAAACAAATTTAAGGCGGGACGAAGTTTGCCGAGTCAGCTAGTTTGATTATAAAAATCCTTCTACGCATATGTCCGAATTAGTTTTTTTTATCCAAAATGTATATTTTTATTAAGGCTCATATGGCGTCAACCTGACGGGCCCGGGTGTTCAATATTTCGACAATGTTTGCCTTAAGACTATGGTAGTAATATGTAACCGATTCGCGGTTGGCTCGAGGTTAGTATTACATTGTATTTTCTTGTTTGGGATGGTGCAGTCTCCAATTAATCAGCGACGCCCCCTAGTCTGTACCCTATATCAATCGTGGTGCGTCTCTCTTGACTCGAGGAATCCAGAGTAGAATGGTCACTGGCCGGGACAATGAATATCCGATAATAGAGCATCAAGTTTTCTACAAGTAATCTTGAAGACGTAGGACAATTCCGTTGCTTATGCGAACCAGCCCAGGAGGCTGAAAACCTCTCAAATAAAAAAATTAAAAAATCCGTCGCTTCAATTTGAAAGATAAGAAAATTTTCTACAGATATAGATATGAAACTTCCAAATTAGTGGATTTATGTAACATTTTAGAAGTAAAATACTTCAATGTTTGTGGCGTGATTCTTAATTTTGTTCTTTTACACCCAACTTCTATATTTTTTAAATTTGCAGCGAAATTTCATTTTAAACCATTCCTGGTGAATCTGCAACTAAAATCTACCAAAATCACGATTTTTACTTTACTCTACTCGTTCCTAATAGCCAATTAACTTTCACTTTAACGTTGACCCATTCGATTTTCTCTTAGAACAAGTCATATATTTTTTTTATCCCATTTATTTATTTATTAGGCTCATTAGCATTTTAGCTGTAACAGGACCAGGGTTTCAATCGTGTACATGTACATATGTTTATGTTTCCATAAGTTGTAAATTACACAGTAGTTAGTAGTAGCCATTTAGGCGTTAAGTTATCTGTTCCATTACAGTAAGGTAAATCACACAGGGGTAGCCATTTAGGCGTAAGGGTATTCTTTTTGTTCTTCCATTGTTCAGAAGACCGGACAGCGGAGACAGTTGATATTGATCATTGTTGAGTTATTTATAGAACAGCAGCCCGATGTTTTTTGCAGAGCAGAGCAGTTGTATGGATGAATCGATCTTTGTTCCACCGTGGATCGATTTCCATCGCTGATGATGGTTGCATGGACGTAGTTATTCTATAACAACACAAAGATGGTCAATTGAGGGCCCTGAGTTTGAACTCACGATCGATCGCTTGGTGAGCGAACTCGTAACAAGTGGCTACGAAGACCCCCCAACAAGTCATATTTAATATATAAAAAAATTGTTTTCTTCGAACTGTATATAATCGAGTCTAAAATTGTATACAATCGAATCATATATAATCGAGTCCGACCTGTAAATGGATTTCCGAGCGGGCACCGGCTTATATACAGATGCGTGTGATTTCTGTGTGGGTCTTTTGAATGAAGTGATTATCATACATCTCCGTCCAGCCGGCTAAGATGTTTTAACGTTCAAAACCTTGCACTCCAATTATAACACATTGAACTTACATCCGGTACTGAAATGAAGGTCCTACGTCAAAGAGATATACTCTTCTACAGACACCGAATACCATCCTAGTGACCTATACACAGTTGCGTAGCGTGCCCGGGTGACACCTGGGGCGGGTGTCTTGGGTGTCACCCCTCCAGTTAAATCTTGTTATCAAGTCTTTGTTTTCATTCTCACATGAAAAATCAAATTTACTGATGTAAGAACACTAAATTTGAGGTTAATCATAATAAATATGATTATAATTAATATAAATGATGATTTTTAAGCGTTTGTTTTTTAATTAACAAAAAAACAGGAAAATTGTAAAAAATATAAAATTTATCATTGGGAGTTAAAACTCAATCCTTTAAATCAATGTTTAATGTTTAAATGTTGTAAATGTTGCCCAAACTCAACCGGATTTTTGGCATATGCTCACAAAATTTTACCCGTACTCAAACGGTTAAAGAAGTACGAGTCAATGATTCCTCCGGACCACAACCTGCACCGAACAAACATTTTTCTCATGGAACTCATGGAACCAAATACGACAATTTTGCTTATCAACGTATCCGTTAAACCAAACATGTGATTCATCGCTGAAGACATTTTTAACAGAGCATTGATTTTGATAATAAGATTCAATGATTATCAAGTTTTTTTTTTCGTTTGTAAGGCTTCCCATAATGAAATGGAAATGAACACTTGCAACTTTAGTTTCGACATTACTTGTGATCTGTCAAAACAGTGCACTGAAAAACTAAACAGAAAAACATCACGAACAACAAATCGTAAAATCATTACACATCTCGATTTAACAGCAAATTGTCCGACCAGAGTTAACAGAGTACACAGAGCTCGTAAATTTGCTTTCTATTGACAACAAAGCCAATCCATTTAAACATGCCGGTCTCATCGTTGATGCAAGTATTTTTTAAATTTATTTCAGTTTTCATAAGCTTCTTTCAATAGGTGCCACAAAAACGCAAATCGTTAGTAGTAATTTCAAACTCACTGCAAGATTTGGAAGCATTTCTTAGAAGTTCTATTTCATGGTGAACTGTATTACTTCCAATGCACATTAATGATTGGCATCGTCCAGGTTAATCTATCTTGGTATATTTAGCAACTACTCGCTTTCCGAAACTTTGTCGTAAAAATTTGCAAGTTTGGAAATTAACGTTTCCAATTCGCTGTCAGATGCTGCTAACATATATCTTGCTTGAATGCTTGAATTGCACTTCTTTGGCGAATTTGATCGCTCTTGTAATTCTGAATGAAAACGACCTACAGCAAGCAAAATTTCCAGTATGTTGTCCTCGTAAGTTCGAATAGTAGTTTACAAACCTTTGGATACGGCTTTTTTGTTTTGCTTTCTCTACAAAACCTGAACTCCTCTGAACTCTGAACCTGACATGATTGGATCGTTGTCGAAAATTGAGAACGGCACTTCATGAAAAATGTTGAAATGCTTCTCTAAATAATGACACCAATCACTAAATAGAAACAAATATAATTATCACGGTCGTGGGTGTCACCCTCAAAGGGCGGAAGTCCAATTTTGAGTTATTTTTCGAGCTGGTATCTCATCGATAACACGTGTGATGTTGACTTCTCGTTGTTCTCGCGCGCAAAATCGTAACTTGTATAAAAATATTTTTTCATTAACTCCATTCAGTTTTAATAGTTTTAATTCAGTCACCTCATTTACTCTCGGTCTGTCAGACCTATGCGCGAGTATAGGAAGGTTAAAAAAGTACGGGCCAATGATTCCACTGGACCACAAACCGCACCAAACAGTACATTTTTCGGGATTCATTGGCAGCTTTTGTATGGTTTGTGGTTGCTTATCGGACCAAATACGGCAATTTGGTTTCGTATCCGTTCTACCAAAAATGATGAAGCACATTGCTAAAGTAAAGTAAAGTGCTAAAGTAAATTTATCGATGAAACAAAAAACAAATTTATAACAAAGCATTGATTTTGATAATAGAATTGAATAATATTTTGCACAAAGCTTTCTCATAATGCTTTATCAGTTTTTTTACAATCCTTATCATTCCATACACTTTTTATAGTTGAATGAATTTTGTCAGTGATTTAAATTGACTAAATAATGCAGCAAACTTCATTATATTACATAATACAAATGATTCATAAGAACACAACAATACTACTTGCAGTAATCTCGTCTAGGGCTGAATAAACTGAATGCTGACTGAAGTACAACATCTAGTTGCAACCGACCATTCACCAAGTAATTCACCAAGTAAAGAAATATTTCGGTCGAATAATGAGTGACTGACCTCCAAAATATTGCCCATCGCACTGTCTTCTTCTGACCCAGACACTATCGTTCCGCAAACGTCTCCCATACGGAAATGGAAGAAGCTATCCCCCATCATTGGACACAGCGGTTGCAGGAACCTATTCCGCAGCATCTCTACCGTGTTCATTCATCACAATAGCATCTTCACATCTCATAAGTCGTCTAGTAGGAGCAGTACCATCAGCAACAACAACAGAACTGGATTTCTGTTGTTGTTTTTTCTTTCCCCCTTGTTGTTTTCTGTTGTTGTCATCGTTATTTGTTGATGCCTTTCGGTACTTGTTTTTACTTTTGGATTCCCACAGCTTTTTTCGTCATGTCACGCACATATATTTCTTTCTTCCTCCTGTGTACTTTGGATGCAAGTGTTCAACTTGTTTTTCTCTCTTTCGCGTTGTTGTCCCTTTACCAACAGCCAGCACACGGTAATATCAGTTTGCAGCTTTTTTTCTCACCCTTTATCACACACCCAGAGGTTCAATTCATAAAACTGGACCGCGGACTGATGATGCGAACCATGTTGTGTTTGCTCCACAGAAAGTATGGTTGCGAATGGTTGCGCTTGTGATCGCCACTGCTACACTATCGATTATTTTTGTCGGCCATAACGAGAGCACCAGTGCGCGACGGGACCGATTAATGCGGCACCACCGTCTGAGTAACGAGTCCGCTGGGATTCGGTGGGTTGAGCCACACACAGCATCTCATCATGGTCCTTGCAAACGGCGAAAGCTGCATAGGGGCAGGCTGCCTGTTTTAAAAAGCAACTGGACTGCATTTTTTCATTGATGGAGGGCAACCGGCTTCCTGACGATGTACAGTTTAGCGCGGAATGATTTGATTAAGGGGATGATGTAGGTAGAGGAAAAAAAATCGGGATGGACAGAACATCGGTCGGATGCTTCTGATGGAAAAATACGATTGCGCAAAGCGAAATCATGTTTGTTTACCTGGGGATGAACTGTTAAGTTGATTTTGGTTTTGGGAAGAGAAAAGCAATACGCAGGTAGATTTACCTCGACCCTTAAAACACTTTCGAGGTGACGATAAAACAGTATTCATCAACCTAGACATTTTATTGAGTATGTATTTTTTAAACTGGCAAAAAAAAATGATTCACATCTGAAAAATGATAAATGTGTACGTGGTTGTGTCATTCTACTCCAGTGGTTCTGCTTTCCATAGCGGAACTTTGTCGTTTCATCGCAGTATCACTTGCGTAATATATAAGTACCCGAATGAAATTCCAAACTCGAAGAAACGCATTTTCAGTGCAAGTAGGAATGATGTATTTGTCGGACAAATTCCATGGTTTCAACAAGAAACTAAATCTAATTCTGCAAGACGTTCGATGTTAGCAGGCACACTGTAATCATCCAAGAGAAATGAAGGTGCTCAACAACACGACTCCCCATTGCAGGGGAAAAAATATCGTCATAAATCGTACCATTTGCCATGTGTATATGAAAAAGCCCACCTTATTGTGCGACGGAACACATTTTTGAAGTTCTATGTGTTTCCTAATCTTGAAGTCAGCTTTGAAACGAAAGTTAGAAAAGTCCTGGAACCTGCTTATTCAGTGTTCAGCGTTTATTTCATTACTTTATTTCGTCTCTTGATTTTGGTTCAATAATGAGCATTTGGATCATCGACCAACCCTAGTTGGCATCTTTTTTATCTTCGCTCATTTTGCTTCGGCATATTTCCGCCTGGTTTAGTACCAATCACAGACACCAAAGAGGCGACTCCATCATCTGTTTCCTACCTATCAGACTGAATAACTCATGAGCCAGCTTTATTTCCTTTCCAAAGGAAGACGTAGCCAGAAATTTTCGGCTAAGAAAATCCCAATCACGACAGCTGGGATTGAAACCAGACCGGTAGGGTTGTGAGGACATTACACTAACCACACAAACCACTGGCGCCTTCACTGCTGTAGTTGTGTGGTTCGTGTTGACAGCTGGCACCTTAAACTTAGCAATTTTATGTGATTCGTCATCGTGTTTTGGTGAAGCTCATCCGGTAGCGACTTGACAGTTTTATGTCTTCGTGTGAACGATACCTTATAACATTTTAATGATCTGTCAATGTCCAAACGTTTGACAAAATCAACACTTTCATCATGGTGAACACGAACGAGCAACGCTTAACACTCCTATACTCGCGCATTGGTCTGTCAGCCCGAGAAATCAATAATTCGTTCATTTTTCAGAAAATATCAACACTACGGCTTTGCGATTCTTTCTAGCTTCGTTATTCATCGTTCGTCATCGTTTAGCGTATCGCATGTGTTGGTAAGAAGGGGACGTGTGTCACTTTTTTAATACTTTCGGTCTGACACACCGACGCGAGTATAGGAGTAACTTTTTTGAACAAGTGCCTTTTTTCATATTCTAGAATATTGTTGAATGAAATATATAAATTAATTTTAGTGGCGTGAAATATTTATTGAATATAATTGTTGGATTTATTCCAACGGGATTCCAAAATTATAATTCTCCGCAGCGGAAATGAATTAAATACACTTGATCCGTTTAGTCAAATGGAGAATATAATTTTCCTGTTGAATTACAGAGTTATTTTAGTATTAATGATATATATAATTATAATAATAATAGTAATATAATATAATAATAATAGTAATAGTAAATGTACTACAATTCACATGAACCTAATGAAGCACAAAAATAGTGATTGTTGCAACATTGGTGATAATAACAGTATATAATTCATATTTACAGTCAACTCTCCCTAACTCGATATTCAAGGGACCATCGAGTTAGGGAGGTATCGAGTTATGGAGAGAAGAATGCTTGTAAAATCAATCAAAGGTGCCACGAAACCCATCGAGTTAGGGAACATATCGAGATACAGAACATCGAGTTAGGGAGAGTTGACTGTACAATAATAATGATATTTCATTCATGGTAATAATAATTTCATGATGATAATTCATTCATTGTCCTACGGGTAATTGTTTTTCTCTCTATGGACTTAATCCATTCACTCGATCAAATCATTGATTAAACTGGCCGTTTCTCATTCGATTTACTTCCTATGCGTTGTTTGTTTCTCAATGATAATTATGTTACTCACGTTTAATTCCCCTTCGATATTTCTCGTGTTCAGTTCTAGAGCACTATTATTTTAGTGATTTTAGTCCGGTTCTCCTTAAACTTGGGCTTAGAAGGAATACCTGTTTAACCTTAGAACACAGATTCGCGACCATTTACTGCGTAAACTGATAGGTCGAATTTCACTGTGTCTATTCGAATTGAAATTGATTCGCAGCTCTTTATATCGCGAAAGATAACTGGCCACAAACTTTGGTGGAATGCAACCACTTACACGCGAATGCTCACAACTTGATTAAATCGAGTATTAAACAGTTTGGATCGTTCTTATTATCAGCAGTGACAGAACTAACCTGTTACTTCGATGCTGTCGGCTGTCAAGATCGATACAGGTGAAAGGTGGGCGCGCTGGCCTAATGGGTAGGCCAACAATAATGCATAAGATCATTACCGGACTATTCTTATTTGATTTCAGTCTCTTTTGTAACTGGATTGAACGGATCCATATATTAACTATTCGTCGATATATTCGTCGTTAGATTCATACGTTCAATAGCAAAATATAAATGTTTGACTTTCGTATAATTATTCGCTAAATATAATGGTCATACATATACACACTTGTGAAAGAATTTCATTTATGGAAGAATTGTAAACAGTAAACTATAAACTAATCGGTAGCTTATGGTAATTTTAACAGTTATAGTTTCGGGGATATTTTTCCTATAATTAACAATATCGACAAGAAAACGAGAAAAAGAAAAGGAAGGAAGGAAGGAAGGTATTGAATTAGAGAGACTTTAAACTCTGAGAGTTCATTCGTCTCTTAAAGAAAAGGAAGTTCCTAGAAATCCTTTTATATCATCTTTTTATGCCCCATCTAAAAAGGCATTAATTCTTAGTTTACCGAAAAACCAGAGACAAATAATATTAGAAATATGCAAACTTTATATTCCAGAATCTTTATCATCTGGTAATTATCTAGAAGGTCGTTATACATTCTTCTCTTCGATAAAAGACCCGTTAAACACGCAACAACTGCAAGAAATGTAAAAAATATGTTTGTTTCGAGCATGCAGTTATGCTATGTTCTTATTCTTACTCCAATGAAACCACAATCGATTAATACGTTTTTATGTCATTTTATAGCTCTTTATACTTTCATGAATTATACTTTGCTTACTTTTAATTAATAACAGTGAAAAATCCTAATTTCGTTATTTATGTTGGAGTATCAACAATTACTCAATTTTGAGGAGGCTGAATTAGATGACTATTAAAATATAATAAAGACGAAGAAAACATATTATTTGGAGTTTTTTCATTCAATCATACCTTTTTCTTCAAATAAATGCCAATAATGCCCGAAAAATACCCAATGGCAACAATACAGAGAAGTTCAATTTTCGGTCTGTGACACCGTGCGCGAGTATACGTGTTATGATTTTGCACGCGAGTACAGGAGGGTTAATAATTATTAAAAAAAGCACGAAACATCGAAAATATCGTAGCCGCAAGTGAATCCATCCGAAATTACAGTACTGACAATAATAAAGAATACACTGTTTGGAATTGTTCCTCTTTGTTCGTGAATGGTCTGTTTTACAAAAGTATGTTATCAGTTATCACCACGAATATTGTTTTTGGATTGCAATACAAGATTTCTACATTGGTTCATGAAAGTCGAAATTTCGCTGTCGATTTCACGCTGACGGCAACATCATGGTCTGGGGGTGTTGGAAACCTGGTTTAGATCGATGGTATAATGAATGCTGACAAGTTCATCGATATCCTTATGCATCATTTGAAGAGCTCTGCACGGAAAATCGGATTTCCGAAGGATTGGATCTTTCAGCAAGACAACGATCCAAAGCATACGGCACATAAAATGATGTCCTACTTCCGTCAATCTTGTGTGGAGTTGATGGATTGGCCGCCACAATCACCCGATCTGAATCCGATCGAAAAACTGTGGTTGATTCTTGATCAAAAAATGGATAAAAGCACGGTGACCAACAAAACTCTGCTGTTTGAGGAACTTTCA
This sequence comes from Toxorhynchites rutilus septentrionalis, assembly GCF_029784135.1. Classification (NCBI taxonomy): domain Eukaryota; kingdom Metazoa; phylum Arthropoda; class Insecta; order Diptera; family Culicidae; genus Toxorhynchites; species Toxorhynchites rutilus. Next base: position 36,109,623 of record NC_073744.1, read on the forward strand.
ACGACGTGGAACAAATTGATCAACATTACCTGCAAAACTTTGGTCGAAAGCCTGCCATGACGTCTGCAGGCAGTCATTTGTGCCAAAAGAGGACACACGAAATATTAGTGACTGGCTTTTTATGCTTTGCTTTCAAATACACGACATGTATTCTTTTTTTTTTTTTGCTAGACCAAAATGAACAATTAATATTCATTTCACTATTTTGAAGAACAAATCAAAATTTAACGAAACTGTTTTCTTCTCACTTGTTAGGGGACATGCTGTTATAATCCGGGAAAAATAAAATCTCGATAACTGCTTTTAACCCGTCTCCCTTTTGATTACATTGTTAAAACTAACAGAGTGTTCCGAATGATTTTGGAGAAGTTTTCACGGTTACTTTCTCAGGTTTCCCAAAATACCTCTCCGCCGTCGCAATTGAAGTTCAATAAAGAACACGCCCGACGTATTACATATCTTATAGATTTCACAGGAGATCTATCGGTTATCCTCTCAGGTTCCACAAAACATCCCGATCGAGCGTTTTAAGGCACCCCTAAATTATGTTCGATGGAGCTGAAATTTTGCACAGGTCATTTTTATGGACCAATAAACAAAATGCACATGGTCAGTTCTTGAAATTCGATGATTAATGTTTTAACATACCTTCATAGCCACTCAGACTAAGTCTGAGAAGGTCGATTTTCGGCCAACAATTTAGTTTCGAGATGACCCCAGATTTCGACGTTTCATGCATTTTTAAGTCATTTGGCATCGAAAATTTACTCGTTTTATTTACTCAATTTTAACATGAACCACTGGCTGAGAGCAGGGTTACCATACCTACAGAATAATCTGTATTTATACAGATTTTTCAGACTATTGGAAACCAAGAATCTGTAGATACAGATTACAGATTTTATTTGGTTTTCATATAGATTTACAGATTTTTCAAAATAACGATCCAATACTAAATGGCTTGATCTCAGTAATATTGTTTCCCAACTCACCAATTTTATTCATATGGCATTCGAATCAGTCTAAATCAGAGTCATTTTGGCATTCATAGGTAGCGTGTAGTACTGCTTTCTCATGTTCAATCTAAAGCGAAAAATACAAAATTCTGCGTCATCGGCTAGCTTTACAATAAATAATAACATTGCTTATCTTTTTCCTACTAAAGCACAGTGAACGCGATTTTTTACGTGGATACAATCAACAACTATGCCAATCAATGATACTAATGCTGAGATTACACTTCAAAATTGGACTTATGAATTTAATACAGATTTCGATACAGATTTTTGGATGAAAAACTCAGATAAAAAGATTTTTTGAGACCAAAAACACAGATTTGATTATGGCAACCCTGGCTGAGAGTCAAAATATTAAAATACCTAGGTTTCTTGGAAAGCACGATGTTTGTAGCTTGTTGTATTGAAAGGAGACTATTTCACAACATAAATACATTTTCCTTTATTTTAGCGACTCCCGAACAAAAAATCCTCAAAACATGTTCAGCAATGCATCGTCTAATTACTAAATCCGGGTTAATGGCAATTGGCATGTGATTCACAGTTTATTACTCCTTGTTTTTAAGGCGTGAATAATAAATTAACTATTCAGTTTTCTGATATTAACCTAAATCTTGTTGAAAATATTTCACAATGTTACGAAAAATGAAATACGCTCTTGCGATTGTATATATAAATATACAAACACATATTCTGCTATTATTTCCCTGCAATAAATCATGGATTTTAACAATGATGCCAGTTAAAAATGTTAAGATGAGGGGTTTATATCAATTCTCGAAACGGTTGCACTTGCTGCTCACCCAAAACGGCGGCAGCGCGAATGTGGTGCAGTTTCATATAAATATAAGAAATCATAAAGAATCTATTTTTGATCCCCCACGCACGTAACACCGCACCGTCGACAGCTTTTTCCGTCCCATGGTTGGAAAGTATTTTACTTTCAATCACAATTTCTTCTCTGCTTGTTACACCACCACTGATTCATTCATAAATGTGTTTCGATGCAACGCGTTAATAGTCACAGAATTCGCGTCCACTCAGGTGCATTATCACACAGTGTCTAGTTTAGTACTCACTAAATGGTTTCTCTTATTTTTTCAGCACTCGAACCACCATGCCAGAACATTCCGGCCCCAAACGCAGGGGCCGCCCCCGCCGGCCAGCCAAATAGTGGTCCAGCTTTGGCGGCTGCACCCGGTTCAGGATCGTCCGCCAATCCCGCCTCTTCCAGCTCATCTAACAGCAGCAGTAATAGTAGTAACGCAACCAATAGTAGCAGTGTAAATAACTCAAACAATCCTATCACGCCGAGCAGCACAGGTACGAGTGCAGCTCCTTCGTCCTCCTCCGCGTCATCTTCCTCGACGTCGGCGTCTCCGTCGTCATCGCAAGGATGCTCCTCTGCCAACTCCTCGCTGTCGACCATCGGTGGGGCATCATCCTCGGCGTCGTCATCCTCTCTAGCAACGGGATCGTCCTCCGCGTCGACGTCGTCCGCTCCTGTAGTGTCCTCGAATGCCATTTCCTCGGTCGCACCGTCCGAGGTCAAACAGAACTCAAACTCGCCGTATGATTTAAGAAAAAAATCGCCACTGGCAGCGCACGACTCGGGCAGCTGGCTGGCCGGATCAAGTAGTTCCGGTGGCTCGGGCGGAACCGGACCATCATCCTCTGGAGGAAATCCCAGCACCAGCAGTAGCCATAGTCTTCTACAGTCCCAATATCAATCTCTAGCCTACGACGGCAACGCTGCATACATGCTTCCGGCGCGAAAGCGGCCTAGACGTACTTATTCCACCAGCACGGAAACATCGGCTTCAGCAGTTGGCAGTGCCGTGGCTGGTAGTAGCAATGGCAATTGCACGGTTACTTCCGCTACTGCCACGTTGTCCACGCATTGCTTACAGTCGGCTGCGCACTATTTACAATATGAGATGCCGGATGAAGTACTGCTAACGATATTTTCCTACCTGCTCGAACATGATCTCTGTCGGGTATCACTGGTGTGCAAGCGCTTCCAGACGATCGCCAATGACACGGAGCTGTGGAAGCGACTCTATCAGAGTGTGTACGAGTACGATATGCCGCTATTCAATCCCGAACCTTGCAAGTTTATCTTCGTCAAGCCGGATGATTCGGATTACGCGAACCCGTGGAAGGAGAGCTTCCGGCAGCTTTATCGCGGGATTCATGTGCGGTCCGGTTTCCAGGATCGGCGGTATCAGGGCCGTAACAAGGCGTACTTCAACACGGTACAAGCGGCGTTGGACTACGCCGATGAGAAAAATTCGGCCAACAACGGCGGTGTGATGGGCGGAAGCAATAGTAGTAGTAACAACAATAGTAGTAGTAATAATGCCAATAATAGTAGTTCTAGTAGCAACTCCGGTTCCAATTCCTCCGGTTGTGTAGTTGGAGGGGGAGGAGGAAGTGACGAAAATTATCCGCCGGAGAATAATGGTTCACTTATCTTCCTTCACCACGGAACGTATCGTGGTGAATTTTTGGTGATTGATTCCGACGTGGCGCTTATTGGAGCGGCTTCGGGCAATGTGGCGGAATCGATCATTCTGGAACGAGAGTCCGAGTCGACTGTGATGTTTGTGGAGGGCGCCAAACACGCGTACGTAGGCCATATGACGCTGAAGTTCTCACCGGACGTTACCTCGACGGTGCCGCATCACAAGCATTACTGCTTAGAAGTGAGCGAGAATTGCAGTCCTACGATCGACCATTGCATCATTAGGAGTACCTCGGTTGGTAAGTGTGCAGCGTACGGCGTCCATATATGTAGAACAGTTTGGTTCATTTCATACTCTTCTGCATTTCCAGTTGGTGCGGCGGTGTGTGTCAGCGGTGTGGGCGCCAACCCGCTGATCAAGTACTGTGACATCAGTGACTGCGAAAACGTCGGTCTGTACGTGACGGATTATGCCCAGGGCACGTACGAGCACAATGAGATCAGCCGGAACGCACTGGCCGGGATCTGGGTGAAAAATTATGCTAGTCCAATAATGCGCGAAAACCATATTCACCACGGTCGGGACGTGGGAATATTCACTTTTGACAATGGAATGGTTAGTCATGAAACACCGAAATTGCCGCACCAGTTGTAACTTAATTCTTTCCTTTACCGCAGGGATATTTCGAGAAGAACGACATTCATAACAATCGAATAGCGGGATTCGAGGTGAAAGCCGGAGCCAATCCTACGGTTGTCAAATGCGAGATCCATCACGGCCAAACCGGAGGTATTTACGTACACGAGAATGGACTGGGTCAGTTCATTGAGAACAAAATTCATTCCAATAACTTTGCGGGTAAGTAAGGATTTTTTTATCGACAACATCAAACAGACAGCAACATATTCGTCTAATATCGCATGTTTTTTCACACAGGTGTTTGGATCACTTCCAACAGCAATCCAACTATTCGCAAAAACGAAATCTACAACGGCCATCAGGGTGGAGTGTATATTTTTGGCGAGGGTCGGGGACTGATCGAGCATAACAACATATACGGAAATGCGTTGGCTGGAATCCAGATTCGTACGACGAGCGATCCGATTGTGCGGCATAATAAAATTCACCACGGTCAGCATGGGGGAATCTACGTGCACGAGAAAGGTCAGGGACTGATCGAGGAAAACGAAGTATACGCGAACACACTGGCCGGTGTTTGGATTACCACCGGAAGTACGCCGGTGCTGAGGCGGAACCGAATTCACTCGGGCAAACAGGTTGGGGTTTATTTCTACGATAATGGCCACGGAAAGCTGGAAGACAATGACATCTTCAACCATCTGTATTCGGGAGTACAAATTCGAACGGGAAGTAATCCGGTGATTCGAGGCAACAAGATTTGGGGTGGTCAAAACGGTGGAGTGTTAGTGTACAACGGAGGACTGGGCTTATTGGAGCAGAACGAAATATTCGACAATGCTATGGCCGGTGTCTGGATCAAGACTGATTCGAATCCTACGCTCAAACGGAACAAAATCTACGATGGACGAGACGGAGGCATATGTATATTCAACGGCGGGAAAGGTATTCTGGAGGAGAATGATATTTTTCGGAACACCCAGGCCGGAGTACTAATATCGACCCAGAGTCACCCGATCCTGAAACGAAACCGGATATTTGATGGACTGGCTGCGGGGGTAGAGATCACGAACAATGCCACGGCCACTCTGGAATTCAATCAAATCTTCAACAATAAGTTCGGTGGACTTTGCCTGGCTAGTGGGGTGCAGCCAATCACTCGGGGCAATAAGATCTTCAACAATCAGGACGAGGTAGAGAAGGCGGTTTCCGGGGGCCAATGTCTGTACAAGATCAGTTCGTATACCTCGTTTCCGATGCACGATTTCTACCGGTGTCACACGTGTAATACGACCGACCGGAACGCGATTTGTGTGAACTGCATCAAAACGTGTCATGCAGGCCACGATGTCGAATTCATCCGGCATGACAGGTGAGTTTTCTTTTCTGTTAGACAAAACCGGACGGCAGTTTTTTTTTCTTGCGAAGATTTACAACCCAACTTGAAGCCTGAAGTCAGTACCGCAGTACATTTTTGAAGAATCAAGGACATGCTGATTTTCTTCATATTTTGACTGCCATCGATCAAATTAATATTGAACCATTCGATTTCTGTTGCAGATGTTTGAATTATTTTCGCATTTCCAAGGTTATAACTTGTTGAAAACTCCACAGTGTTGTACGGCATTAATTGACTGATCTTCAGAATGAATCTAGATTCTGAGATGATCGGACAGTAGGGAAAATGAAGGGAATTTGGATCCCCTAAGCTAATGGCCTAATATTTCCAAACCAATACGATCTAAATAAAAAAATGTTACATTGAACACTGAGCTACACTTGTTTTCTCTCAATCAATAATGATTAATCATTAAATCTAGCTTCAAATTACCAACTATTTCAACAAATAAAAGAGATGATTATTGGACATTAAAATTTGATGCGGGATGATTTGGGCCAGTGTCTGATTCATCGAACAAAAAAACATATTTATGTTTATGTAAAGTAATTCACGATAATATTTCAATCAGTAACAGTGTTCTGGGATCGATATCAGGTGTCTTGGCCACATTCCACACCAGAAAAAATGCATTGAGACCATTTCGAATTCTGCATTGATCTTTTCACTGTTGTTCGGGCATTTTCAAACATTTTCGATGCTTGGTCAAAGATAATCCGTCCTTGATGGCCTGCGTTGCTCTTTCGAGCTTCTACTTCCTCCAACGTTGTCGGCCCATCATTTTTTTGTAATTTAGTGGCATACGGAATCAATTAGACCAAAGAAAAGCAATTTGTAGGACAACTCAACATGCAAAAATTAAAATGCAATTAATTTCATTTATTTTTATCAAACTTACAGTTTCGCTGCATCAAATTGTTCCTCTTCTATATGCGAACAGAATTTTACCGCACAATACACGAAAAGTTTGTTTAATCAGCGGGAAAAAACTTTAAAACCACGATCGGAAAACTCACATTTTTTGACAATCAAAGTGCTTGCTGTGTTCATGCTACCGTTTTCTTCACCTGTTAAATTTTACCAAGGTTTTTTTACGTTAGGTACATACGGTTCAACAATGGAAGGAGATAACATTATAAAAAAAATCCAAGTTAAGCCGTACCTTTTGAGATAAAGGGGTGGTACAAATCACCCCATATGTCCAAATTTCCCCAACTTACCCTAATTGGGTTTCTAAACGAGTGTTAAGTGATTTTTGTATAAGCGCATCATGAAGTGATCGTCAACGAACGGATTCGATATACCCGAATCTCCAATTACTGCAAAAATTGTCAATAAATTTTCATATGTCGCCTTCATCATCTTTTACTGATCTCCCTAAAACGGGGTGCATGTTTTTTTTCAAAAATACTAAATTGTTTTCGTAGCTCCTCGTACGCAATGTTCTTACATGCACATCTTTTACATCGTTTTTAACTCTTTGTGGTCGTTTGTCTGCTCTCAGCCCCATACCTTTTTTAAACGGTTTTATTTAGCTTGTCCTGTTTGTATGTTTGTATGTTTGTAACATGTCTGTAGCGCTATCCCACATTAATAGAAATTTGACCCCATCCTGTTGACCGATTGATCTGAAATTTGGAATATACCTTTATCTCTGCAATCACTACAAAACTGCGTATTTCATAATAAAAATTCAAGATGGCGGCCACTAAAAAATGGCGGATTACACATTTTCTCAAAACCTCATAAATGTGGGTATCAAATGAAAGGTATTGACTAGTAGAATACAGTCGTTTATGAAAAATGCAAATCCAAAATGGCCGCCACCACAAAGTGGTGTTATATTTTTTTTCAAAACTCCATCAATATGGGTATCGAATGAAAGCGCTTGATTAGTAGAATATAGCTATTTATAAAAAATGTAAATCCAAAGGGGCGCATTACATATTTTCTCAGAACCCCATCAATATGAGTATCAAATGAAAAGGCTTGATTAGTAGATCACATTTATTTATTAATTTATTAACCCTCTACAGTCCAAGCCCGCCTTTAGACGGGCTTCGTGGATTCTCTTTTCAAATTATTCAAACATTATTTCCAATTTTCGCCGCTAACTAAAACGTCTTTACAATATTTTCATCTATCACACATACACATTGTTTCTATGCTGGCAGCTTTCTGCTAGGAGTATTTTATGTTGAAAGTAGGAAATTCGAGATAAAAGTGGAGTATGTTTTTTAGATAAATGAAAAACTTGGGCGGTAGAGGGTTAAATCGTGGGGCACGTTTGATTTACATTATCCGCGTTTAATGGTTTCATCGTATGCCCCGCGAGTTTATTTTAGTATCATTAATGCAGGAAGGGGTATGATAACTGCTAACTGCTACTTGTCTAATAATTTTCTAGCTTTTTGTACATTCTCTGTATTATTATTATGTTTAATCACAAAGAAACCGTTTAACTTAAAAAGTTTTTTTAACTTATTTTATTACCGTTATGGTCATTTGTCTGCTCTCAGCCACCACAGCCAGAAACCAAGCTAATCTTATATTTTACTCAACCAAGTATCAGTTTATGCTTTTTCTAAACGAAGGTTGATGTCTAGTGAAACTGTTCACGAATCAATACGGTGCTCCTATGAGTAATAGATCACGGTACTCAGTATCAAAAAAGTCATCCACACAAGACAACGCACAGTGCGTTGAATGCATAGGAATGTGGGACAAAAATCATAACAGCAGAATTTAGCCACTGTAACACTTTGGTGTGATGGAAAGAATGTTCATAAGTATCAGAAATACTGTTTGCAGAAATGTCTCATGTTATTTAAATAATCGCATAACTGTCTCAAGTTGCAACATCTTTTTTATATAAAAACGTCACATTAAAATACATCGTTAAGTTAGTACATATATATAGTTGACAAAAAAAATAAAAAAATAAATTTTTCATAATATTGCATGTATTACTGCTTTTTCAAGGAAAAATAATTCATACCTGTTCGACACTCATGCCCAAATTTAATATGACCGCAAAGGATTAAAAAAAAGATATACAGGTAAACTTCGATATAACGTACATTTCACTTTCAAAATTGTACGTTGTATCGAATTGTACGTTATATCGAAGCATAATAAAGTACTCAAAAACGTAGTCTATAATACATTATTGTGCTGTTTAGTCAAGTTAATGAATAACTTCAATCAGAAGACGAAGCCAGCCTTTCTCATGATGTTTCCCTTCGTACTGTTGATTAAAGCTTGATTCATTTAGAATCTGGAATCACAAAACCAGCTGTATTTCGAGATTGATTGAAGGTACAAAACTTGTTTTAGCATCACAATACAGATAATTCATTGTTCTATCAGAAAAAAAATATTGAAAAAAAAATTCCCTTACACTTTGAAAAGGTGTACGTCATATCGAGGTAAAATGTACGTTATATCGAGTGACGTTATATCGAGGGTACGTTATAACGAGTATACGTTATATCGAAGTTTCCCTGTAGAGGGTGATGTCCAAGTTAACCAAGAAAATTTTTTCGTTCTCAAATGCTCTTCGAAGATATGATCGAGACGTGGTACACAAATTACGTAACACTAAAAACGTGAATTTATATCACAAAATAGAAATTTTACATCGCGTACAGAAAAACAATTTCGGTGGGAACTTGAGTGTTCGAAATAATTTAAATCGAAATATCAATTGTGGGTGGGACGAAGTTCTCTGGGTCAACTAGTATCTTAATAAATATGCTTTAAAGATTTGGGAGTTGGTAAGCTCAATATATTCTGCTTGAACGAGTTATCCATCGATCGCTATATTGTTCCACACATCAGCTGGAGTTTTTTTTATCCAAGAGAGAATTTCGTAATGATCAGGATGAAATATTAAACCTGTTAACTTCTGGGAAAGAGGAACCATACGAAGTTCATCTTGGTTGAATGCACTGCGCCCTGGAGCAATTTTAGCAACGAATATTGCATCGAGATGATGAATCATATCTAACATAACGATAACATTTTTTTATTTTTGTCATACCTTTTTTGGTACAATATTAATGAATCCAATGAAACAATGTAAATGGTTCAATATCGAACAAAATACATCCAAGATAAGAAAACCAATGTTGTAGGAGCAATTCAGTGGTGTCTGAAGTGAGAAAAATGATGAAAAATATATAATTCACGGGAAGAGTTGAAAATAATGCATGGTGGGCTTTATTTATGCCAGAAATTTTTTTCGTTCTCAAATGCTCTTCGAAGATATGATCAAGGCGTGGTACACATATTACGTAACACTAAAAACTTGAATTTATATCACAAAATAGAAATTTTACATCGCGTACAGAAAAACAATTTCGGTGGGAACTTGAGTGTTCGAAATACCAATTGTGGGGAGGACGAAGTTCTCTGGGTCAACTAGTATCCTAATAAATATGCTTGAACGATTTGGGAGTTGGTAAGCTCAGTATATTCTGCTTGAACGAGTTATCCATCGATCGCGAGATTGTTTCACACATCAGCTGGAGTTTTTTTATCCAAGAGAGAATTTCGTAATGATCAGGATGAAATGTTAAACCTGTTAACTTCTGGGAAAGAGGAACCATACGAATATTGCATCAAGATGATGAATCATCATATCTAACATAACGATAACATTTTTTATTTTTGTCATACCTTTTTTCGGTACAATATTAATGAATCCAATGAAAACAATGTAAACGGTTCAATATCGAACAAAATATATCCAAGATAAGAAAACCAATGTTGTAGGAGCAATCCAGTGGTGTCTGAAGTGAGAAAAATGATGAAAAATATATAATTCACGGGAAGAGTTGAAAATAATGCATGGTGGGCTTTTATTTATGCCAGTCTCTGTATAATTTTGCAGGTATACACAAAATTAATTTACCAGAAGAAATCCCTTTTGAGCTAAGACTGTTCGAGTTCGAGCTTGGGTAGACTGCACACTCTGTAGTTGCTCTTCGTGATAGATCGGAAACAGCGAAATTGCACAAAGAACACACTGAATGACGCTTGGGATTTGCAAATCATTTTCATTGTGCAAGTTTCGGTGATACGAGCTTTGAATAGTCGCCGGCCACGTCACCAGACGAAGGGAAGGAATATTAGTATGATATTCACGGCCAAAAGCGTTGCATCTATAGCGTGGTTAGCTTGCGATTACCATGGAAGGAAAAATTGCTAGTGGGAGTGGGTAAGATGTGATAATGTGATTCTGAGAACCTATTCGGCGAAACGAGATTTTAAGAATAATATCCATTCCGACCTGTGAAGGTCACTGAGAAAGCTCCTTTAAAAACATTCGAATTATATACTTTTATTCATCACTCGTATTACATTTAAAATTTGAACCTTGTCTTGACCGAGGTTCCGAGAAACTCCTTTCATATTCCTCGAGTAGACGATATATTTTTCAACCTGAGAAGGCCACGGAGGGAGTTTCTGACACAAATAAATAGAGGTTTATCCATTCAATTCTTTTCATAATAACCATGGATAACAGCTATTATGTAATGCATTGAATTTTCTTGTTGATAAAAGTATTCGAATCACTTTCATTTGGATTCCTTCCCATTGCTCTATTCCTGGTAATGAGAAAGCGGATACACTCGCAAAGATGGGTAGTATGCAGGGCACAGTTTTTGAAAGACAAATAGCGTATCGGGAATTCTTCTCCATTTCCCGACAGCAGTCACTCACCAGTTGGCAAAACCAAAGGAACAGAGATGAGCTTGGGAGATGGCTATACTCTATTATACCCAAAGTTTCAACGAAGGCCTGGTTTAAAGGGTTAGATCTTGACAGAAATTTTATTAGAACTATGTCCAGATTGATGTCCAATCATTCCGCGCTAAATGCGCATCTCTTCCGCATAGGTCTTGCTACTAACAATTTATGGAATTGTGGTCAAGGATATCATGACATCGAGCACGTTGTTTGGTCATGTAATGAATTTTGCAATGAAAGAATTAAACTGGTTGCCGATTTAGAGGCTCAAGGAGTACACTCACGCATGCCAGTTCGCGATGTCTTAGCTACTCGCGATCCTAATTTTATGTTCCCCATATATGTCTTCATAAGAAGCGCTAATGTTATTATTTAGGTCGCATCTCCTATTCCCACTGTCCATTCTCCCTTCCTTTCCTATTACACAAGCAGGACTTAGTACACGTTGAGATAAGATCATTATAGGAGCTATTAACATAACAAGGAGGCACTCACTACCAAAGGATACCGTTGCTACATCAACTGACGATTACGACCCACCACAGGCACTGTTCCAGACAAGGATAATACCGCCGAGGCAACGAAGGAATAAATTTTTTTTTTTTATATTGCACTGTGGTTTTAGCTAATTAGACTTAAGTTAATAATTATGTAGTTATAATATATTCAAATAGTTTTAAAATGTATTGCTTGATGGTGGCTCTTTATTCACTTGAGTCTAATTAAATCAATAAAGGAAAAAACAGCTATTATGACAGCGACAAGTAGCCAATGGTGGATGCCTGCTTCTCATTCACTTAAACCGTGATATGGGACCCGAAAAATTGGGATTTGCTTATACTAATACACCAAACTCGCGAATTAAGATGAATATGATTAATTTCTGTGCCTTATACAATACCGGAAGCTGTAATACGAAATTCAATATAATGGAAGTCTAACTAGAAAGCAGCAAGCGATATACAGAAATAGTATGGACGAATTTCATGCCAACTCGACCGGCCATTGACAGCACCGTCTCAGATAACAGTGAAACGCTGTGGGTGTAAAGACATGTGTCATTTAAGCAACTTTGCATACTTGAAATATTCGAAAAAGAATTAGACTACTTATTGGAAAAAGCCAAAGCCGAATTGAACATTTTTCAAAGAAAAAAATAAAAAGTTGTTGTTCGAACAACTTTTTCTATGTAAATGTGCCCGTCTTCCGATGTATGGGTGACTTGTTGGAAATTTTGAGGGCTATTTATATCTATTTTTTTCCAGAATTTTAAAAACATTATTTCGTGAAAAATGAATTTAAATTTCTAAAATATTTTTTTTTTCAAATAAAATATTTTTCCAAAAATTGATATTTTTTTATGAAAATCTAAATAATTTTCTACATTTTCTTCTCTGACCAATTTTCTGTAGATCTTATTGTTTTTAAATTAAGATTTTTCGAAAAGAAGTTGAAAAAAACTTAAAATTTACAAAAAAAAAATTTATCAATCTACAAAATTTTAGTCAAAGAGTGGAATATAGGAAATTTTTGAGGTTTTCCTTAACGGTTGCCGTTTCATACCATGACAATTATGGAATACTTTGATAATCTAGTACAGGCATATTCCGATTTTTCGAAACCAAACCCCATATTCCAATATCTATGATATCGTTGTTTTGTACAGTTTGATGAGGTCTCTTGGTTGTCCACCTGGCTATGAAGAACAAGTGTCTAATTGAACGCTAGAAAATCTGCTCTCTTAATCTTATTCGATCATTGCTTTTTGATTTGAGGTGTAGTTTTTATTTACTTTCTATGTACATGATTCATGGCGGATCATGCAAAACAATGCGCACATAGAGAGGGTTCGATTGCATTCTGCTAGGGTTTACATAGTTTACAGGGTGGTGCTAAAAATTCTCTACAATTTCAGATTCTTCTGTGATTGTGGTGCTGGTACCCTTACCAACCAGTGTCAGCTGCAGGGAGAGCCGACACAGGACACCGATACGCTGTACGATTCCGCGGCGCCAATGGAATCACACACGCTAATGGTAAACTAGGGTCTTGTTATATTCATAATATTGTGTTAAAACCAACAAAGATAATAACAGCCACCAACGTGTGTAACAAGCGTCTCTAAGAAAGCTAAAGAGCTGAACCCTTTTCAATCCGAGACTTGGTCTGGTACCTTCTTACAGCGAGTTAGTATTAAAACGGAGCAATGGGAAAATTGAATTTAATCTAAGCAGAAAATGTGTACCCTATCACAACGATGCATGTGAATATTTTTTTTTTGGCTAAAGTTACTACAGAACAAAATATGGCACATCGTCAGACTCTTCTCCTTTTTTATCGTCAATTTTTTTTCCACGGATTAGGAGTGTATGAGGTTGGCTGTTCACATTTGTGTTGGATCGTGTTGTTGGAGCTTTTCTGAATCAAAATTATATACGAAGAAAAAATGCAGAAAATCCAGAAATTAACACACATGTAATTGTACACGAACGAAACACGGTAGATGGGAATCTCATTTGGATATATAGAAAATTGATGTTTGTGCATACACAAAATCGAATCACGTGTGAGCAAAACTTTTTGGCCAATCATTGAAAATTTAGCAGTTTTATTCAGATTTTGTTTTAGCTATGTGTGTGTGCACGTGAAATTGTGAACAAAGCAAAACAAAAAAAAAGAGTTGTGTTATTATTGCACATATAGTTTAGAGGTAAAGTTTGACACACAATGTAAGTATTATTTCTCATTAAACCGGCGGAGAAAAGCAGCGCTTTTTGTTTTTTTAACTTTATGTTAAGAGACTATTCTGTTCAAAGTATTGAACACCGTGTATAAAGTGTAAATGTGAACGTCGCGTGCGACGAAACAACCTGATATTATCTGTACTAATATTTATGTTTTTAGTTTTTATTAGATGTTTTCGTGTCCCTTTGTCTAACGAGATATATATATATATATATATATATATATATATATATACACATATATAGTCAAAAGTGTCTCCTCGAATATTAGAAAAACTAGACGCGTTGCCTTTATTATTTTTTTTTCGAGATTTGTGCAGCCTTCCCAACTTTTTGATAAACTGTCGAGTTGTTTCTTTTTTTACTGCATTAGGAAATGATAGACATAATAGACACTTGATGGAACCAATTTACTAATCAACTCACCGATAATTTAGATTTCCTAAGAAAATTGTATTCTGCAGGTTTATAAACTATACCAAACTGTGAAGGGAATAATTGTTTTCATTTGGTCAGTTTAGTTCCTTAAACAAATGACATAATAGACATTGAAAATTCGACTACCAGTTAGCCGTGGATGCTCTCTCACTTCTTACGCGTAAATGTTCGTCTCGTTTGAGAGACGACTTGTGCTGCCTCTCCTCAGCAGTCCCTTGGGTCACATTTATTGTACTGTCAGGGACGTTTCCGAATTAGAAAAAAAAACACAAAAAAGTGTCCCTTGAGAAAGTAGAAAAACAGATGAGGTAAAATCGTTACTAACCAATTAACGTTTAAGAAAATAGTTCTTATCTGCGTCCCAGTGCATTTATCTGTGTTACAGACTAGAGTTTATGTTTATTATACACAAATCGACACATTTATTAGATGTATTCTTCTATTTTTAGTATTATTTTTAACAATAAATGTGTTCCATTCATATCGTTTTGATTATATCGAATTGAATTATAGTTTTCATCTACGTGTCTTATTTTGTATTATTCCGATTACTAATGTTCTAGATTTATTTAGCTAGTATATAATACACGAAATGTGAATTTTTAACTGTATTAATTTTTGTTTGTTTATAATTATAAAATAATTATTGCAATTGTACTGAATAAACCCAACAACAACTGAAGCATTAGAAGTGGTCGTAGAAGACAGACAACAAAAAAATAACCTGTAAATTATTGTATGTATATTCACCAACGATGCACTTTTTGCGCTGATCTTCAAAAAAGCTTTTTTTATATAAAAGAAAACATCTATTTGTTTGTGTTTTAGTTTTCTTCTCCTCCTTTTTTTATGTGTTCTAGCATACTTAGAAAGAAACTTTCCTTGTGTTATTCATTCCGTAATCTTTTCCGACTTCATTTTCGCTTTTGTTGTGTCTTTTCGGATGCTATCATTTTGTAGACTTTGTTCGAAGCTGGGACTTATTTGAGCTATTTCGTCAAAAGAACGATTGACTCATACACATGCGGCAGAAAGCTTATGGCATTCGATCAAATGCAAATTCGGAGAAAAGCAACGACGAAAAACAATTCACGATTATCGATTCATTCAATTAGCTAGCTAATCTCACCACAGCCCTCTTATTCATTGTTTTTCCGAATCAAAAATTGAGGTTGAAAATAAATTCGAACATTCTGAAGCAAAACGCAAGGATCGGCCGAAGCTATTGGTTGCCCATTTTCAATAGTTTATTATAATAATTGAGACAAAAAAAATGTTGTTTTTGAAGTGTGATCAAGAAAAAGCGATTGTGTTTGGATTTTTACGTGTCCGCGCTAGAGAGTGAAATTACCATCAACTTATCAAAAATATAAAAAAAAGTGTCTGCTTCCATATGTTGAAATGGATCCAACTCCCGTAATCCCGTTCCAACACTATTGTACATACAAATAAAAGCTCTTTACTGGACATCATTTTCCTCGCAATGTGAGGCAAAGTTATTGGATTCTCAAGAAACAAAAAAAAACATATTTCCAACAAACAAACCAAAATTTAGATATCTACACAATACCCGCTATGGGAGATATGCAGCGAGCGACGCTGAGCAACCGAATTCGAAGCGAAGTCAGAGATAAAATTCATATGTTAGTATTGTAAATGTGTACGTGTTTGAACCAAAACCAGAAAAAAATCACAAAAATGGGCAAAAATCCCTTCTGAAAACAGGAACACAACCCATATTTGAGCAAGATAAAAAAGCAATACACACGGGAATTAGTTCAGCGTGATTGCAGATTATATCGACAGCGGCAAAAAGATGATCATCGGAAACAGCCCCGGAGTCCAGATGTAGTTAAAAGTTTTAAGGGATGCATTTATGGGGAAAATAACCTACTTTTAAGACAAATTTATGATACCTTTGCGCGGAAAAACTCTGATCAGCTGAAATACAAATACATACACTCATTAAACACGAAGAAAAGTCATTGTTGTAAAACAAGAACCACATGCATGCAAGGACAAATCCCCGATGGTAAGTTCGACACAAAATGTTCCATGCTGTGTTTACACAAAATGGGAGGAAAAGTCATATAAAAATGGATCAACAAATAACCGAAATTCGTATGGTTAAAGACGAAGAATAAGGTGGAGAGGATAAATGAATAAATAAATCAACAGTTGAGAGAAGTGAGTAAGGAATAAGCAAAGTAAATATAAATGATATTTATAATTGACTAATAAATGTAGACTGTTTGTTTGGTTTTGTGGAAAGAAAAAAATCCGTGCCGGGATTGAATAAGGGCCTGACCACAAACGTCATTTCACAGTAAAAACGAAATGAAGTGTATATAACCTTGCATACAAATCATTTCGTTTTCATCGTGATGTGACGTTTTGAGCTCACGATTGTTTGCGGAGCTTTTCAAAAGGAGGTCTGGGGAAATTTTGTAGAGTGTCTACACAGGTTGACAATCAGGATCTGCGACACAGAACAGCTACCCAAGGAGTGGAAAGATGGCATATTATATATATACGATCTAATAAGATTTACTGTTGAACGTGTATGGAGAAGGCAATGCACGGCAATGGTTTGCAAAGTTCAAAAATGGCGACTTTGACGTCGATGACCCCTCTGGATTCGATGAAGAACGTCTCAAATCACTTTTAAAAGAGAACGGTTGCCAAACCAATCGTGAGTTGGCAGGAAAAATGAACTGCAGCGAATATACAATTGATTATATATAATTATAAATTTTTGTTTAAAAAAAGCTACGCCCCGAACTTAATCACCAAACCAATATAACCAATGTTAGTATGTAAGATGACGAAGATCTAACGGATATTTGTATTTTCTTGAGAACCATAATGATGATGATATATTATCTGTTCTTCTAGATATTTATTCCATTATCAACAGACTCAAATTGAACAATACTCGTCAAATCTTCAATAGTTTTAGCCTGTGCGAGTTGATAAACATAGTAAATTAGGATTAAACACAAAAAGGCACATTTGTGTCTGAATTATCCACTCCTCATATCATTCCAATCCTTCCACCAAATGCACTGAGTTGCGCATGACATGATTTCTTATAGCAAAAAGATTGAACATGCAACGCCCAACCGAAAAGGCAAACTGTCCCATCGCACAGCAGGAAAACGAAAGGAAATCGAACGGCTTGGATTTAAGTTATTTTATTAGGGAAACTTTTTTTTATGTGGTCCCTATCCACCACATAAGAAAGCTTTTTTTTCAAATTGTGTACCAAACACTATTTTTTAGAGCTACTGGTGAAGTTTTGTTCGATTTTGATTTTTGTGATTTTTAGTGGGTCCCTTTCCCTCGCACAAAAAAAGGTTGGCCTGTAAAAGTATTCCAATGGGTTTAACCCTCTCGCGTACAACATCGAACCTCACTCGTGGTGTATCGATGTGAAATCATTGCATAGCTCTAGGCGTATGATGTTCGTGGGAATGCAAGGCAAGGCTCAAAACTTATCTCATTCACCGGCACACGGGAGGACGGAGTATGACGGCCACCCTAAGCATGGGGTACAATTGGAAAATTACCGTCTTAACCCAGGCGTGAGTCGAGCAAAGGTGCCTCCATAATTCTATGAAATGCTTCAAAACATACCGTTCTCTATTTGAACACACTTAACAGACCTGTGTGTTTACTATTATAACATTGGTTTCACGAGACTTGTACATTAGGGTGCCAAAGAATGAATGGGAAAAAATCGACCCTAAAATTTCAAAAAGTTACCTCATAAAAAATGTTCACCACCTCGAAAAAACACCCTATGCCAAATCTCAGCTCAATCGGGCTTAAGGGAGAGTGGCGCGAAGCGGTCCAAGTTTAAGTTTTTTGAAAATCGAAAAATCACCCAAAAAATTTTTTTTAAAAAAAAAAAAAATTTTTTTTTTATGCCAAATGTCTTAGAATTTCATGAAACGTCGAGATCTAGACATTTGGCATCAAAAAATTTTTTCGAACCCCCGTTTTCCTTTACTTGGGTGATTTTTCGATTTTCAAAAAATTCAAACTTTGACCGCTTTGCGCCACTCTCCCTTAAGTTCGATTGAGCTAATATTTGGCATAGGGTGTTTTTTCGAGGTGGTGAACATTTTTTATGAAGTAACTTTTTGAAATTAGAGATGACCAAGCAAACCATTTGTCATGACAATTGTCATGCGAAAATGCGAAAACAGAATAGAAACTGAGAGAGGTTGGCGTCGACATCATGCCTCATACCGTATGTTTCTATTCTGTTTTCGCATTTACGCATGACAATTGTCATGACAAATGGTTTGCTTGGAGATGACCATTTTCATTGGCACCCTAATGTACATACACCCCTCGCTATACGGTCGCTCTTTATACGGCATTTCGCTAAAACGGCCCTCTTCAATTATGGCACGTTTTCGACGGTCTAAAATGTCTCGTTAAAACGGCAAAAAAAAACTTTTGAGGATTGGTTCAAAAATTCCTTTTGCACAGAAGTGAAAAAATATTCGCGATAAAATAACTTAAGAAACAAAAACATTGGGTATATATACATACAAATATTCTATGTAACATAAAGTTGTTTCATTTTTGTTTATAGATTATTGTTTGTTTTTATGTATGTGTGTATTATATGTTATGTATGTTTTATGTGTATGTTATGTATGTGTTTTTGATTTGAATTAAATAAATTTAAATGAATTTAATTTTAAATTTAAATTAAACAAAACTAAAAAGATAAAATGCATTGTTTGTTCAGGTATTTAGTTCGATCGGTTTAAAGCAGGGTTCTCAAAGTGGTCGCTTGGGGTCGATGTCGGGTTCCCAGGGGTCGACATACACGAAAACTGATTTTGGTAGTCGACCAGGTATAAAAATCGGCCCCTATTAGTTAACACAAGCTTTTATTTGAAACTTTCAAGATACTGTATAAGTTGTGTTACGTGAACCAATTTGTTATAAGAATTACTAATATTTTAGAAGAATATTATTGTTATAATTTGTATTTATAATTCTTAATAACACTTGATATTTACTGATTTTTATGTCTGTTTGGTCGGGGTTCTGCCAAAACGAACCAAGCGCCAAAAATATTATTTTGAGATATTTCAATTTGGAGTCTGGACTCCCACTAATTGTCTGTGTCTGATCAAATCTATCATTTTATCGCTCACGTGTTACATGCGAACTAAGTACATGCTAGCTATTAACCCATTACTTCCTATGTGTACAAGAACTGGATCCAAATGGCATGAAATTTTCTAGTCCATGGTTTATTAGCACTTTCATGTACTGAGGTTCTACGCATAATTGTCATACGGTTCATAGGAATTGCATAGAACATAGTACAGTTATGCGTAGAACGGCAGTGTATCGGATTTAGTATCACTGAGTATGGTACCGGAAAAAGCACTCCGAAGGGTCCAAAACCCACATCACACTTCAAGCAAATATACGTCGTACATCGGTTGCAATATGCACACCTTCGTTGGGTACCAATTGGATTCGTATTAATGAAATGATTTATTCCGTCAATCCTAACTTCCGTTGACTTCGAGTGTTTAGGCTTGATCTGCATGAACTCGATCCTTGCTGGATTTATGTCACTCATCCGAATTTAAGGTCATTTTTTCCCAGTGTCTGGCTCTCCGCTTCTTGCTGCTGCCCGAGGAGCATTCTTGTGATTGGCCTCATTCAATGTTGCTCTCGACATTCACTTGTGTGCCAAAACCGGAAGGGCCGTCCTCCGGGTCACTATCTCCAGCATTCACATCGCTGTCTCCACCGCTTGGGGGCACGATGACAAAGTCAATATCATTTATTTTTTTTTTTTTTTTTTTTATCTTCGCTTATTTTTCGTCGGCCTATTTCCGCCACTTTAGTGCCAATCACCGACATCAGGGAGGCGACTCCACCTGTTCCTACCTATCAGACTCAACAACTCATGAGCCGGGCCAACTTCTTTTACTTCCGCTCCGAAGGAAGACGTAACCAGAGATTTTTCGCCTCAGAAAATCCCAACGACGCCAGCTGGGATTGAACCCAGGCCGATCGGATTGTGAGGCTGTTACGCTAACCATACAACCACTGGCGCCGTCAATATCATTTGTTGACACTAGGTTTTCGAAAGCGTCTTCCAAATGGGGTCCAAATCAATCAGATAATTGTACAGATCCTCCGGATTATCGGGAAGCTGATATATCCTATTGAGAAAAAAATATACCGTAGTTGCACAGCGTATGAAATTTCATACGCTCAGAAGTAAACATAGATTTTTTTGCGGTTTCATAATTTTCTTCGGATTTTTTGCTAGATTTACACTCGTCTAGTAGTGTTGTGTCACAGATTTGAGCAATTTAGAATCCTTTAAGAGGTAAAACTTTGATAAATTTATGGTTGCTTTTGCGATTCCATTAAACTCGAACTTTGCAAGCTTCAATACACAACAAAACAACTAAATGACACAAAAAAACACCTCTTAAATTGTCATGTGGTATCATTTAAAACGCGCTTAACACTTTAGTTTCATCAAAAACAGTTTTTCAAAAACGGGCATTTTTGCGTATTAAATTTCATACGCTGGGCACTAATGGGTTAATCCATTAGAACTTTTGGCTATAGGGAGTCCATGGTATCAATTCATCATGAAAAGGGGGTCTCTTGCCCAAAACAGATTGAGTATCCCTGGTTTTAAGTCTTTCCGGGTTGAAAATTTTCTCGTTATGCCATGGAAAAAAATGGTTCAGATAAATACATTAGTTATTCTTTCGATAGAGTAATAGTAATAGAGTAATCACTCTATGCGAGATAACCAGTTCGATTTATTTTCAATTTAATTTGCTTTATGGTAGTGTGATGTCATAATACCGAAGAAAATTATTATTAATGAGATAAAATAGATGTTTCTGATAACGAACATATACAAGTTAGGGTCAACATTCAGTGAAATAATTTCTCTTCCTTGATGGTTAAACATTAAGCCTGCCTTTAAGCAATGATTGGTTGAAGTGCGGTTGCATTGTTTCAATTAGGGCTGAGCAACAATCAACAATCTCTATTTCAAATCAACATAGAGGAGCGCAAATCTGTTGAGTGCATTGACCATTGGCGATTTCAATGAGCAGAAACTGACGCAATGATCGGAAAATAATTCGCTAGTGTTTCTCCGCGCCTTCGATGAAATCACGATCAATGTCGGTACAAAAATAGTTCCAGTAGTGGTGTGAAGGGGAGTAGTAGGTTCAATAGGAACCCAAAAAAATGGACACCTACTATGAGAATATTCATCTTTTTGAACGGTTGAAACTCTCGAATATTCATATAAATTAACATATTTGTCTATATAAAGCTCCATTTTACTCCAGTATCTCCTCGATGGGAGAGAATTTCACCAGTGAATCGCACTCCACACAGTAGGGTTTAAACAATGCGCTTGCAGAAGCCTTCAAGTACGTTTGTGGCAAACAAGCAGAAGATCGTTTGTTCGAAGGAGCTAAACTTACAATTGAAAGCGTCGGTACTGCTCGAGACAAAGTGTTAACTCGAAGTGTGGTGAAAGCGAAGCAAATTTCTTGATTTTACTCCCCATTATTTGCGGATTTCCTTCACAGCAGTAGATGAGTGAATAAATACTAGAGCCAAAAATGGGCTTCATCGCAGTGACAACAAGAATACTCATATTTATGATCGCAGTAACAGTATTGCCGGGATTACCTCCCTATCCAACGTTCCCATCTAGGCCGTTCAGGTGAGAATTTTTGTGTCAATCACAGCTCGCTCTTGTCTTTCTCTTCCTGGAAAAAAATGTGGACAGACCAAATAATGAGATCATCCAGCGAAATTAATCTATTATTTGACTACAGCGTAAAACCAGCGCGCGACCTTGAGGGAGTGCTAGCGCTCAACCAGTTGTTGAACAATGCCGAACACCTGCTGGAGAATAAACTTATTGCACCGGAAAGCATACTCGTACGAGGTAACGCCACTTTCGTTTCAACCTATGGTGGTAAAATAATTGAAATCACAAATAACGATCAGCTTCGGATCGTGGCGAAGTTCGGGAAACCATGCCGTGAGTTTTTTTTCCCGTGCGGAGCCGCAAAAATGTCGATAACTTAGTGTAAACTTTGCCCCGACAGGTAGTAGCTATGACGAGCGTGAGTGTGGCCGACCCCTGGGGATGGCTTTCGACACACAAGGAAACAACCTCATCGTGGCGGAACCGTATTCTGGCATTTGGCAGATTCAGATCAAAACCGGTGCAAAAATGCTACTTGTCTCCGAAAACACGATCATTGATGGAGGGAAAGTTTCGAGACCCTTGAAGACACCTAACGGGGTGGCGGTGGACAAAAATGGGGATATCTTTTGGTCGGATACTGTATCAGATGTTACCTTTGATAATGCTTTGATTGGACTGCTGATGAATCCGTCTGGAAGATTGTTGCAACACAATCGTTCCACCGGTAAAAGCCGCGTGCTGATCGATGAGGTGTATGGTGCAAACGGAGTTGCGCTAAGCAAAGACGAAGGTTTCGTTTTGGTTGGTGAACTGGGTGGGCAGCAAATTCGGCGGTATTATTTGAAAGGCCCGAAAGCTGGTACGGATGACATCTTCATCGACGGTCTGCCAGGGGCCGTTGATAACTTAGTGAGCGATGAGAGCGGAGTATGGGTAGCACTTGCGATTGCCGTGGATAAGCAAAACCCATCTCCGCTAGCGTTGTTGGCACCATACCCAAATGTTCGAAGGTTTTGTGTTCGGATGATGACCATATTGGATTTGTCGTTTGAGTTCATCTATGAAAAAACCGGTAGCTTACTGGCACTGCGGATTTCCAATTTCATTGGTAATCTGTCCAGTCTGAAGGCCTTCATCTCTGATCGTGGAAGTATTCTACGACTGGATTGGGAGGGCAATATAGTGGCGGCGTTGTTCAGCGACGATGGCTCGGCAAATCTAATTTCGCACGCTGTTCAGAGTGGAGACTATCTTTTGCTCGGGTCACCGATTCATCCTTGGATGGGACGAGTTCGATTGAGTCAAGAGGTGCTGCAGATAGTGTCAACAGGTAGTAAAAATATGGGAAAGCTGAAGCCGGAAGTGATCGTTGATACGAAGAAGCAAAAGTTGATATCCAAGCAAGAGCTGTAATGAATTATAGGCAATTGTGAATGGGTTGGTTTGGATGTATAGTTATAAAAAGATCGGCAGTATGAAAAAGTGTATCTGAAAGATTTGTAAGAAATTTAATTCACATCGTAAATCCTTCATTTTCCAGGGCTATTCGTTGTGAACTGGGATGCATTTCATGGGCTTATTATGGGGGTTTTCTAGAGTAGAGGCACGAATTTTGGACGTTTTTTAGCTCTGAACAAATAAAATAAATAATATTTTTCTATCGTTTATACGTTTAACAAAAAAAAACATTCAAAAAATTGAAAAAAAATTACAAACTGGTGGTGAAGTGTGAGGTCCAAAAAAACAGTCCCCCGGCATACAGTCTTTTATCCGAAACAAAAACAAATCCAATGGATTCTAGACTATCAAAGATACCGCTATGATATGAAACCCGGACAAGCCGAAAAAATGTTTCTAGACATAATGGCGGCCGTATGAAAATAAAAATTGTGTTTCAGCACGTTTTTATGACGATTCCAATTTTTTTTAAATTCGTTCGAGAAATATACATATATTTGTTTTTGGTTCATGCGATAGAGAGATGTATAAAGGTGTTTCCGTATCAAATTTGAGATAAAGTGGTTCAGTATAACTTGGGATATGGTGTACGCCAGCTTGAAAAAACAGATTTAAAAAAAAATGCCTTTTAAAGTTCTGAATGCGCTACTAGATTGAAACCCGCATCACTAGAATTGCTATAACTCGGTAAATGATGGGATTCTCGTAAAGTCCTTTCAAGGCTATATTATTCAAAGTCTAAACATAAAAAATATTAAGAAAAAAAAGGTTCTCTTTTAAATTTTCAGACTAGAATATCCCCGTGAATCACGATCCCAAATCGAACCTAGAAACTTACTTACCTTTTGCTCATTCATTATCGGATGGAAATTTCTGTACAGCAAAAGTGATAGCTCGTTCCGACTCTCCAACTATACTCAGACAAGACTTTGTTACGAATTCATTTTTTTCTATATTCGAGCGAAGGAATGTTTTCAAGCAACTTGGAAAGGGCCTTCACATTCACATTCCTGAATCCTTTGGACAAGTCCTTTAACTTGCCCCCCGTAAGTCTTGACTCTTCTGGAACCGAGCTATGGTCGACCCCAGCAACTCCTTCAGCAACGTATTGCTCATGTCGATTGAAATTTTTTTTTCCCTTGTTGGGTGTGAATCACTGCGTCCATTATTTTTGAACTATTGTGGTATGCCCTTTTTTTGCTACGCTTCAAGTCTCTCTACTGCTTATTGATGAAGAAGTAGACTGAAAGCTACTTCTTCATGGGTGCCAATCAGGAATAATCTGTTTGATAAAATTTATAGTCCTGATCGGCGACACAGACCAATCTTCCTTGGGCTCCAGAATGGCCTTATCAAGGTGTTGAAGTCTGCGTCTTGTTAGTGCTCCGCATTTGCAGAGCAAATGTTCCGAGGTTTCGCTTTCGGCATTACAAAAGCGACAAATATCATCTTGCACTAAACCTATGTTTTTGAGATGGTATTTACTCGGACAGTGTCCTGTTATAAGACCAGTGAATGTGCTGAAGTCTTTCTTATTAAGACTCAGCAATTGTTGAGTAATTTTAATGCTCGGCGTGATAATTTTTTTCGACTGGTTTGACTGGTTTTTTGTTACTTCCCGGTCTTCCCATTTCTTCAGCTCACTCTTCAATACACATTCAGAAATTCCACAGAATGGTTCTGGACCAGTGAAGGGTGAGCTTGAGCCGCGTCTTGCGAGTTCATCTGCTTGTTCATTTCCCTCTATACCACAATGGCCAGGAATCCAGTACAGTTGTACCGAACTTATCTGACATAGTTGCCGTAAAAGGCAAATGCATTCCCAGACAATTTTTGAATAGCACTTGAAAGCATTGAGGGCTTTAAGTGCTGCTTGACTGTGTGAGTCTATTAGCATGTCTATAATTTCTTTTAAGGCAGACATTTATACATTCTATTATTGCAGCTACTTCTGCCTGGAAAACTGTTGGCCAGTTCCCATAGCTACATAAATTTTTATTCTGGGACCATACACTCCAGCCCCTGTTCTGTTACCCATTTTCGACCCATCGGTATAGAACAGGATTGAATCATTACGAACATTGGGGCCACCCTCATCCCATACTGAACGAGAAAGTTCGATCACTCTGTATGGAATGTCATAATTGGTCCTAGGTTCCATCCAATCACTGTTCATCTCTGAGGTTGGTCCAACGGGTAGGAGATTCAGGATGCTCAAGTGACCAGTTTTGTCCCCGTCTAATATTTTGTTATATCTTTTCAGCTTTAGAGCGCTTCTATTAGCCTCCAGCTGAACATGTTGACCCAAAGGTAACAGGTGAAGGATAGCCTCCAATGCCTTTGAAGGTGTGCTTCGCATTGCTCCTGTTACAGCAACGCATGCCAGTCGTTGGAGTTTTATTAGCTTTTTTGTAGCTACAGTCTCCTTAGTCTTTGACCACCATACTAGTGAGGCATAGGTTATCTTATGTCGCACAATTGCTGTGTAGACCCACATAACCATTTTTGGTTTAAGGCCCCATGTTCTGCCTATCATTTTAGAACATGCCCATAGAGCAATGTTGGCCTTACTGATAATTGCATCTAAGTGTACGTTCCAGTTTAGTTTAGCGTCTAGTATTTTTTTCTAGATATTTCACTGAAACGCTGAATTTTATTTCCTCTCCTCCAAGATTTAGAGTCTGCCGATGCAGTTTCTTCTTTTTGGTGAAAGGAACAATTGTTGTTTTTGAGGGATTTATGCTTAGACCTTCTTTGATACACCATGATTGGGTAAGGTTTAAGGCCATCTGCATCCTGCTCGATATCACATCGTCGAACTTGCCACGTACCGTTAAGACTAGATCTTCAGCAAAACCCACGGTTTCGAAACCATTCGCCTCCAAACTAATCAGAAGGTCGTCAACCACCAGTGACCAAAGGAGAGGTGATAGAACCCCTCCTTGTGGGCAACCTTTCGTTGCAATCACAGATGTCCACGACCCATCCAGCTCCGATGTGATTTGTCTGTTTGTGAGCATGCCTTTGATCCATTCGACTATGCAGTCATCGAAATGTCTTCTTCTCATAGCCTGTGCCTTTGATACATGAGAAGCATTGTCGAAAGCCCCTTCGATATCAAGAAACGCACATAATGCAGTTTCTTTTGACGAAAGTGATTTTTCAATTTTAGTCACAAGCGTGTGTAACGCTGTGACTGTGGATTTGCCTGATTGATGGGCAAACTGTTATTTAGATAAAGGGCATTTAGACATGAATACCGACTTTATGTATTCATGTAGGGCTTTCTCCATAGTTTTCAACAGTATTGGTGATAAACTTATTGGTCTGAATGATTTTGGGAGTGATTTGTCACGTTTCCCAGCTTTTGGAATGTAGACCACTTTAACGAGTCTCCATGTGGAAGAAATGTGCTCTAGTATCAGACTTGCCTTAAAAATCTCGATTAGAGATGGAATCAGCTTAGATTCTCCTTTTTGAATCAGGGCTGGAAAAATTCCATCTGCACCTGCGGATTTGTATGGTTCAAAGGAACTCACCGCGCTTTCTACTCTGGCCTTCGTGAAAACCAATCCAGTAACTATGTTTGCGACTTCATTTGCACTTTCAGGATACCTTCGAGAGCATTTTAAGTCGCGGTTATAGCTAGGACTGGTATCAGAATGAACCGATGTAGATCCCGGGAAGTGAGTTTTCATCAGTAAGTCTAATACTTCTGAGGGAGATTTTGTGAACGAACCGTCGTCCTTTTTGTGGGAACCTAGCCCGTTCAAGTGGTCTTTTGCAAGAGTCTTGCTTAGTCTTGCAACGATTGGGGTACTTTCAATGCTTTCGCAGTTATTTACCCAAGATTTTCGTTTAGATCGTCTTAGTTCTCTGTTCTATTCGGTTGGGGCGCTCCTATATTGAGACCAATCCGAATTAATTTTAGCTCTGTTGAACAGCTTCCGCACTGTTTTATGAAGCCGCTCAAGCCTTTTGTTCCACCACGGAACGTTTCTTGTCGAAGAAACTCTCTTTAGTGGACAATTACTGTTATAGACAGAAACTATCGTTTAATTCTTTTGAAGTTGATTCGAGCTGTTGAATCGACCGTATTCTTGTTTTAAGAATTTTTGACTCGAGTTCAAGTGAATATCGTTCCCAGTTGGTTTTTGTTGGATCACGATATTCTCTCTGTACTGTCAAGCCACCATCCCATTCGAAGATAAAGTGTCTGTGATCAGACAAAGACGCCTCTTCCGAAACGTGCCAGTTGTGTATTTTCAAAGAAATTACCGGACTGCACAGTGTTAGGTCCAGGACTTCATGTCTGATAGCGTTTATAAACGTTGGTTCATTGCCTATATTGACAACGTCAATGTTGTTTGAAGAGAGAAATTCTAAAAGACATTCACCTCGACTGTTTATATCAGTACTACCCTACAAAGTGTGATGAGCGTTGGCATCACAGCATGATGAAGTCTTTTTTGATTTCTCTGCAATAATTTACGAACGCCGCAACCTCTTGGGGGAGGTGCCTAAGGTACGTCGCCAGGGAAATAAGCCGACGCAATTATTATGTCTGATCTTCCCTTGGTGGTTGGTATCTTAACTCTGATCGCGACGATGTCCCGTTGAATGAACTCTGTTGTAGGAAAGCATTTAATATGTGCTTTTACTAGAACAGTAGTTCTTGGGGAGTCATGCTTGTCGTCGTAGAATAACTTGCATGAACTAGTATGAATACCAAGTATTCTTCCTTTGTGGACCCAAGGCTCTTGAATTAAAGCTAAATCCATAGCGTCTTCAGTAAACCTCCTAGACAGTACGCTCGACGCTGCTTTAGCGTGATGGAAATTGATTTGCAGAACCTTAGTGTTCTGCGTTATTTTCGACCGCTCGGTTTGTTCAATTGGATGTGGATTATTCATTGAAGTCCCACGAGTCTCGCGGTTAAGAAGGTTCACTGCATCAGTGACCGGTTTAATGCAGCAAGGGCAGACGATATTGTGGAGGGTGCCCTGGTGCTCCACAGGCTCCGTTAACGGCAAGGTTTAAACCCATTCATCCCTCGGCACGGGTCGCGTCACACCTTGGTTTAGGGGTTTATCCATTACTTCCTTCCCATAATAACCATGGATAACAGCTATTACAACCATCCTTCTTTTCTGGGGCTTTGGACCCACTGCTCTGGTTTCTCAATAATTTCAATTTCTTATTCGGACATGCTATTATTGAGATCCGTCATTCGCAGGCGGATTGAAGATATTCTGTCCAAATTGTGTGACAACAAAAAGTGTTGCCCCGGCGCATTCACCTTTTCAATAGGCCAATAGGCGATCCTTCGGTAAGTATTGCGCAATCTAATGAGATATTTGGGTGTGCTATTAATATGGAGAGAGGAATTCAGGATTATTGAAGCGTGAATGCTCTGGTGCGGGCTGAGACAATCACATGTTCGAAGGATTCCAGCGCCTGATCTATCTTCACCAGGGATTCCAGAGGATGTTGATGTTTTTATCGACGATACGCTGGAACACAGCCCAGTTTGCTCGATGGTAATTTCGTCTGCGCTAATTTATGACCGTCTCGGAAGAAGCACACAGGTCCAGCACCACAGGGTAGTGGTCGAACGACAATTCCTCGAAGACGACAGAGGCCTCAGGGCTGGTATACCGCATACCAGTTTCTTGTCAGCAGTTTTCTTAGCTGCTACATTGTGCACGGTATCTGACCTGGAACGCTTCCCAGGTACGCCCCTATTAGCGTCGCTAGAGGTTTCCTCAGTCCTCAAGATCAGCTGAATATATGAATCGTGAAATGAGCCAAATGTCCCTCCTCGTTTGAATAAAATCTTTCTCCCAACAGTTTCTTCAAATTGGGGAACAAATATTAGTCCGAGGGAGCCAAGTCTGGAGAATACGGGGATGTGAAACGAGTTGGGAACTTATTTCCTTTAATTTTGCGACCACAATTCGACTTCTCCGATTCAGACGAATGTCTAACACATAGGAAAAGACCAATTCGATTGAAACTTTGTACGTGTTCTTCCAAGATATACTACTAGCTAAACATAACCATGATACGCACCAGTAATGCCATCTCTCTGAGCTCGTAGGCCCCAGGTTCGAAGAAATCCTGTGGACATTTCGTGGTGACATTCATTCGTTTCATGACAACCATTTTCGGCCGTCATTGGTGTCATTTTGGTACAGATAACAAGGCCATGAAACAAAAGGTTAACGACAAGAAGTGGTCTAAAAATTGAGTATTTTCGTGGAGTTGACCAAGTGTTCCGCTATAAAGAAATTACAAATGCTCACGGATGTAAAAAGAGCCGTGTCAAGGTAAAATTCTGGTGGATGTGGGAATAGAGGCAATGAACTGTATAGTTTAAAGCCTCTTAAAAACAAAGAATGGAATGGTAGATGTGCGTTGGGGTTTTTAATAAACGTAGGCCAGTGTTGCAGTGAGTAATTTTCGTGGGTCACGAAACTTGTAATAATAACGCATGCATTGAAAAGAATGGATAAATTTCGGGTGACGATGAAAAAACAACTTCATCAGCCTAACAAAAAAATAACGTTGAAAGCCGTTAACTAAAATGCTTTGACAATCTGCCGGGCGGCCTTACGGTATTTGGACGTCGGCATGTTCTCCATTTCTTTAGTGCCCTCGGTGATCAACTGCTTCTCCGTTTTGGCTACGAAATTGTTGAAGTAAATACTCAGTTTGAGGTTCGCACAACATCGTTGGGCAGCCGGAATCAGGTTTCCGTTCGATGCTCAGGTCTTTCTCTAGAGGCTAGACCCAGTACGCAGTACGAACAAAGCATCGAACGTAGTTGCTGGACCGTTTTCGCCATAGCTGCTACAAATCGTCTGATAAGGGGGTTGAAGCATTTGAGCA
Organism: Toxorhynchites rutilus septentrionalis; assembly: GCF_029784135.1. Classification (NCBI taxonomy): domain Eukaryota; kingdom Metazoa; phylum Arthropoda; class Insecta; order Diptera; family Culicidae; genus Toxorhynchites; species Toxorhynchites rutilus. The sequence continues at coordinate 36,140,174 of NC_073744.1, forward strand.
GAAGGCAAACGTTATCCGAAATTAGTTGATTTTTTAATGCATACATTAATAAGTGATCTTTGCATGGTATTGGACGCGGGAGTCGCAGTCTGAAACAGCATGTTACAATCAGAAATAAGGCTTTTTATAAGGCCTTAGTGATGAATATATCATACAATAAATACATATTAGGCTGTCAAAAAAGTCCTGCAGTATTTTTTTTGAATTTTCATTTGTTCATAAAATTATTTACAATCATCTGTTTTAAGTCAAATATGCGCCGTTTTGTTCGATGACTTGTTCCCAACGAGATGCCAACTTCATAATACCCCTGTTATAGAAGCTCGCTTCCTTATTGGCAAAAAACTCGGATAGCCAATTTTCACAGGCGTCTTTTGTGGCTAACTTCTGACTACCTAGCTCGTTCACCATGGACAAAAACAGGTGGTAGTCACTTGGTACAAGGTCCGGACTATACGGCGGATGCAAAAGAACCTCCCATCCGAGCTCCCGGAGCTTCTGGCGCGTCACCAAAGAAGTGTGTGGCCTGGCGTTGTCCTGATGGAAGACAATGCGGCCTCAGTTTATCAAAGATGGCCTCTTCTTCATGAGTGCTACCTTCAAGCGGTCCTGTTGTTGGCAGTACAGGTCCGAATTGAGCGTTTGGCCATAGGGAAGCAGCTCATAATAGATTATTCCTTGACAATCCCACCAAACACACAGCAGAACCTTCCTGGCCGTTAATGAGGGCTTGGCCACCGTCTGAGCCGCTTCAGCGGGCTTCGACCACGACCGTTTGCGCTTCACGTTGTCGTAAGTAACCCACTTTTCATCGCCAGTCACCATCCGCTTTAGAAACGGGTCGATTTTGTTGCGATTCAGCAGCGATTCACATGCGTCGATACGGTCAAAGATGTTTTTTGCGTCAACGTGTGTGGCACCCATACATCGAGCTTCTGGATTCACAAGCTTCTTCAAATGGTTAATAACGGTTTGATGACTTATCCCCAGCTTTTGGCCGATGCTACGGCTGCTACTATGCCGGTCTTTCTCGGCTAATTCAGCGATTTTGTCGCAATTTTCGAACACAGGCCTTCCGGAGCGTGGCGCATCTTCGACGACCTCTACACCAGAACGAAAACGTTGAAACCATCGTTGTGCGGTGGAAATGGAAACTGTATCGGGTCCATAAACTGCACAAATTTTATTGGCAGCTTGAGATTCATTTTTGCCTTTGTCATAGTAGTACTGTAAAATATGTCGGATTTTCTCTTTATTTTGCTCCATATTTGCGACACTATAACTCACGAACGACTTAACCAAACAAAACACTGTCAAGGACTATATTATAGCGCGCAAAAATACCTTTCCAACAAGCTATAGTATGACTCGATACAATGAATACAACTAGAACTACGCGCTTACAACGACACCTCGCGGAAATACCGCAGGACTTTTTTGACAGCCTAATATATCATACAATTTCAAGTTTAGGCTCGTTGTAAAGGTGACATTACACACTAAAAAAATCTTTTGCTGTTTTCTGTTTGTTCAAATCAGTTGTAAGTTACAGGGTGTTAATAATGGAGATCAACAAAGAGAGAATTCGGTACATTTACATTTTTTCTTTTATAAATGGAAAAATGCAAGCTGGTCCGTTGGAATTGTAAATGGTGTTTATTGTACTGCAGCAATTTAATTTATTTTCAATTTTTTTATTTTTTTTTAATTTAAAAAATACACTAATAAAAATGCGATACACTAAATTAATATCTCTACTATCAACAAATGGACCGTTTGAGCGATTGACCAGAAACGTCCAGAATTGACCAACGGAAGAGGTATTTTGTTCCATGAGGACAACGCAAGGCCACACACTTCTTTGGTGACACATACCATTCCTAGAGCTTGATTGGGATGTTTTAATGCATCCACCATATAGTCCGGACCTGGCACCAAGTGATTACCACCTTTTTCTCGCATTGCAAAATTTCCAGAGTGATAAGAAAACGCGATCAAGAGCAGATTGTAAAAATCTATTGCTTTAGTTTTTCGCCAATAAGGACCAAGACCTCCAGGATAGAGGAATTTGACAATGCTGCATGAGCAGTTTGACTTCAATTCAGTTAAAGTACACATTGTGAACCTTCAAGTTATGTTCCAGGATGATTGATACTGAACAAAGAACTATGTAGTGATATTAATGGGAAGATAACCATTTCCCTGGGCTTGACGCTATTCGAAGATACTTAATCCCCATAGTTCTAAAAAATGGTTCTATTTTTGAGACGAATCATATATTTTTCCAAACAATTATTGCGGGTTATTGTTTCTACTCTAATCTTTTGATCATTGATTATTATGTAATATTACACCGGATATACGTGATAAGCTTATGAGAATTCTTCAACAGAAAATACACGGATCGAATCGTTTCGTATGTATATTTTATTCACATTGTGCGAATCGGAATAAGTTTGTGTACATCATGTAAAACAGAATAAGTAGAAACATTTGATCTATTGAAACATCCCATCACGCACCGAAATAACCTTTCTTGAAACCTCACTAGCACTAGGTCGCATGGCTCTTTCCCGCAAGCACCATCTGGACAGTTCCAACAAAACCCGACCTGCCTTCATCCATCGGTCAACTTCCTCGGATCGTACTTTACAATCGATCATTGCTCCCAACATTGTCCCTCTGTCCATAACGCGTTCCAAAAGATCTCCCCCATTATCCGGTGATCCACACACCAGAACACTTTCCCCCGTGACAACCTCTGCTAAAACAACCCCAAACGAGTAAACATCCAACGCGGAAGTTACGGACGCTCGTAAAGCCTCTGGCGCCAGGTATGGCCACGTTCCCGTCACCTGTGTTGCAGTCACGCTGCCAACGCGCTTCACCAAACCAAAATCGCCCAACTTTGCCGTGCTGCCTTGTAGCAATATGTTCGCTAGGGTTACGTCCCGATGGATCACCTGCCGATCGTGCAAATACTCAATGGCAGAGGCAATTCCACAGAGATAACCCAAACGCAATGCGGCCGGAAGCAATAGCTGACATGTCCTGTTTGCATCCATTACTACTTCCAGAGTGCCATCTGGCATATACTCGTAAATCAAACACAGGCACTCGTCTTCGGAATAACCGATAAGCTTTACAATGTTTGGGTGTACGTTTTTCGAAAGAATGTCCCGCTCGAGGTCAAACTTTTCCCGATATTTGTAGTTGGAGGGTAACAGGCGCTTAACAGCTGCCACGGAAATATCCGAACTCAGATTGAGGCCAAGAAAAACTTCTCCAAAACCACCTTTTCCAAGCATGCGTCCGTTTGGTGTACTCAGATTTCGATTTGAAAAACATCGATTATCAAAATCCTCCGTCACAGTTTTCAGGAATGTATAGCTGAAACTGTTGAGCGAGGAAAATGCACTGACACACGAGGAAAATTGAATTAGATCCGAATCCACAGTGGAGTTGAGCGTTGTGGGTTCATTTGATTGCTGTTCGGCTGTTGCTTGATTGTCAGGAACACCGCTATCCCCGAGGCGACTGCAAAAAAAACAATGGAACGATATGGAAACTACTTTCAACGACAAATCGGATTATATCTCACCTTGATTCCAAACTTGATTCTGAGCTTCCTTGTCTCAAGATTGATAGATCTGGAATGTACTCGTTCGACTCGTGTGAGTTCAGTACCGTTGGTAGTTCTTCCCTGGGTGTATTTTCACTTTTGATTGCAATGGAATTACTACTACTACTGTCATCATTCACATTATCGGATGTGGAAGACAGTGTATTGCCCAATAAAGAAATAATAGGAAAATTGTTCAAATCCGAAGGTCCAGCTTCTGCCAACAAATCGCTTAACATCGGTCGTTCCCCAGCCAATGATGCCGATAGTTCATTGTTGTCTCTAATCGGCAGATCAAGAACTACATCTTTTTCCCTCGGTGATCGAAGGTCTCGATTTCCTGCGAATCTAAATGCTGACAAATTAGGGTAGCTTATGTTGCCAGTTACGTTTTCACTCCTTGCTGCAGTGGAACTGCTTTCATCGATCACTCCTTCAGATGAGGAGGACACTGCATTCTCAGACAGTGATAGTATGGAAATACGGTTCATTCCCGATGGCCCAGCTTCTGCCAACAAATCACTGATCATCGGTCGCTCTCCGACCACAGAGACCGGTTGTTCATTATTGTCACTGTTCGATATAGATGGCAGTGAACCATCGATTATAGAATCCGGCATCATACCCGACAGTCCGAGAACTTTGTCACCTTTCTGTGGCGATGGATGATCTAGATTTTCCTCCATAGTCAACGATTGAAATGCGGTTGAATCGGGATAAGGCATCCCATCGAGTTCCTTTTCCAGCTTAACTACAAGCAACTGCTCGACGTCGATCGGTGCAGCGGGACCACTATGTGGTCGCTTTGGATGGGGTTCTCCCAATAGATCTGCGATGTTATCCGCTTCATAGAACATGTTATTCTTCGTGAGCAACTCAAGGAGGTGGCCTAGAGTAGGTCGCTCACCGCGTCGGCCCCAGGAACCCCATTCCTCCAGAAGTAAACGGGCCCGGGATAGATTTTCGCGCGCAGCTACGTTTTCCAATTCTCTGTTCATATAGAATACTTCATGAATACACGTTACAAACTCATTTTCAAGCAACAAAAATACACTCACTCTTCCTGTGCACCATTATACAAAGTGCGATACGTCCCCGGTGGCCTATCGATGTCCGTAATTTGTCGGGGAATCAGTCCAAATAGCTTACGCCAGTTGTACTCCAGTATGTCGCCCAGGATGTCCAATACGAGCTCCAGGTTTCGGATCTCCATATCACGGGTATAAGGAGATTTGCTAGACGATGTCATCTGGCGTTGATTTCGTTGGTTCAATCTGATTCAAAATTTCTCACCTTTGATAAGGCACAAAAATCAACATCGTTTTCCACGACTTGTTTTGAATTGGTATACCCCGAGCAGTGATGCCAAATTGTTGTGTATTATACATGTACACAGGAATTCGAGACCCATCAAGTTTGCGTGGCTTTTTTACACTGATCAAATACATTTTCGGCTATTGGCGATCTAATGTACAAATCTACACCTAGGCAGCGCTGCGGTGAAAGTGATGGTTTTAAATTTTGCAATATGGGTTTATGGAAGTGAACTACAAACTTCCATAAACCCATATTGCAAAATTTAAAACCATTTTCCATAAATTACAATGTTATAGTCATAAAAGATTATTTGATTGCGATGAGTTTGGAAAAAAAATAAATTTTGTGCAATTTTATATATAACATTGTATTTTCTTACCTCTTTCAGTAGTGAAAACTGTATAAATGTTGGCAATGGTTGAATCAAAAAAGGAAATTTGAGAGCACAATCCAAAACAAGTTGAAAAATGCATAGTTCCTGCATGTGAGAACTGCCTTGGAAAGTCCGGAAATAAAATGTACGTGATTAGATTTTGAGTTTTAGGATACATTATCATCATTTTCTTAGTTTAAAAACGAAATCCAGATGTTTCACCGATGGTTTACGTTTTACGTTAGATCGCCAATTACGATATTATTTGAAAAGTGTTTTTCAGAACTATAACTAAATTACATCAACAGAGAGCAAATATGAATCGATATGAGCAAGTACAATATGTTGCAGGTGACTTCTTTTTTGGGTAGATTTCTCTGGCCTAAAAAATACTTTGCACATAATTTCACGAAACACTCCTATTTTTTACACAAATGTACATGAAATCAAAATATATATACATATCATGAAATTATATGTATCGTTGAAGAGATCCACATTTGAAGCGCTCGGTATTTGGTATAATACTTGTTTCAGTTTGGTCGCTGCTATATTATCTTGGAATAAATAATCTGTTTAATCAACAGAATTGGCAGATCAATTCAACATTAAGTCGTTCCGAATGTGAATTTCGTTATAACACACATTCGGAAGTAGGATTCCCATCGGTAATCTTCGATTCATCATTATACGAGGGTCGTTCAAAAATAAGTTTCAGTGCCTAAGAAATCGCGGAAAAATAAAGTAAGGACAAAAACAAGGTGATTTTCGTAATCTACGTTTTATTTTCTATTTTTCTACATAATCGCCGTAACGTTCGAGGCATTTTTAATAGCGTGGAACGAGTTTTTCTACTCCGAGCGCACAGTGCGTAGCGTTCAACTTTTTGAAATACTATGTAACTATTGCGTACTATTGTAAAGTTTGGACCGATTAAGAACCGCGATTAAGAACAAAAGGCCAGGTACTTCAAAAAGTTGGACGCTACGCAAATCGCGCTCGGAATAGAAAAACTCGCGCCACGCTATGAAAAATGCCTCGAACGTTACGGCGATTATGTAGAAAAATAGAAAATAGAACGTAGATTACGAAAATCAACTTGTTTTTTGTCCTAACTTTATTTTTCCGCGATTTCTGAGGCACTGAAACTTATTTTTTGAACGACCCTCGTACGTAAAACATTGCTGTTATTGACAACCTTTCTTCTTTTCGTCGAATCCGTCAAAACATGATTACGTTGCGTTAAAATTCGATGTTCGTTATTGTTTCAGAAATCAACATTGTTGATAATTGAAGAGTGACAAATAAAATAGTATTTGTTCCAAATCTAAAACAAACATTAGCCGTCAAAAAATGTCAAATATTTGATCTCCGCACATAGAGTGTACGACCACCTTAAGACTCCTTTATTATATTGTAGCATCAGTCTAAATAAACATGTGAAACATGTGTCACATAATTATTTTTCGTTTTACTCTCTTCTATGGCAACTCTTGTTATATTTAATCTCCGTTTACGAATGACAGATCTCTATAGTAGTATGTCCGAAAAAGAACCTGATACTATTGAGAACCAGAGCAGAGGGTTCAAGGTAATAGGAGGGTGGTTGTAATAGCTGTTATCCATGGTTATTAAGCAAAGAAAGAAATGGATAAACCCCCTAAGTCAGGAATTCCCTCTATGACCTTCTCAGGTTGAAATATATATCGACTATTCTAGCAATATTTAAGTTTCTTGGCAACCTTCCCAGGTTGCCAAAAACCAAAAACCAAAAACCAAAAACCTCGGTCGAGAGTAATTTGTATAGTTTCGTTTCGACTACTTATTCGCGCCAATAGTGTCCCGTCCTCAATCCGGAGAACCAGCTAACTCATATAGTCTCCTACAGCAGTTTTATAATACTATTTAATGGTCTAAGGTCCTCAAATACTTTTCGAATTTTTTACATTCGAAAGCTTTACCTCTAGCCAATACTGCCAAGGATATATACGACAGCTGATGACAAACACGGCGAATTCTCCAACAGACGAACGTTAATTTTATATGAATCAAGTTAAATAATCCATATCAAATCCAACCCAACCTCTCTTTTCTGAAGACACGTTCTAACAACGAAGGGGTCGATTGCGAACAATTTTTCTGTTATATTCGGAACACGTTGATCGACTGATTCTGATAATTTCTAACGAGCTTTAGGTTGTTACTTCGTAGTTGATCTCCGTGATTGACCTGACAGAGGTGAGAGTTGAAGGATAAAAGTGACTCTCTTTCGCTAAGTGAAAATGAGTGAGTTTGTCTTATAGGGAATTCGTTTTTAAAACTGAGTCAGTGCCAAACTGACTCTGTAATAAAAAAACGTTTTCAGTTTCACGAATGCGGTGGTTTGTTGGTGTGCGTTATATAGTCTGATTTGTTTATATTTGCGACGACAAATGTACAGTGTCGACGTCTGGTGGCGATATTAGTGCTCGGGAGGTAAATTATTCTCTATCAGATCAGAAGGGCCAAGTGCAGTGTAAAAAAGCTTGAATGAAAATTTTTACTTCATATTGTTTGATTACCTAACACATATAGTTCTGACACTCACTTAACCATTTTTCGATGCATTTCCTGTTTGTTCCACAAATAATTACTATTATAATATGAAATCATCATTAGACACAGTTTTCGTTCAATATGTTTCGGCGATATCGAAAAAAAAATTCTTATTTCATCACATAAAATAAATATTCGATACGTTAAAGTAAATTTTCATTCATAATTTTGATTTTGAAAGCAGGTTTATTCCACCTGAATATCCATCATTATTTTCGCCTCCCAATGAAAGCACACGTAGCTTAATGCCGTCTACTCGAATATACTCTTCAAAATCAGAATCCGAATTGGATTACGATTCCAATAATACAAAAACAAAAGCAGCAGGTTTTCCATTTTCATAGTCTTTATTTTTAGATTTTCCAAAACAATACTCGGAACTTGACAGTTCAGTAGAGTTGTATTGGTGAACCCGAGTACCAACCCGTGAAACATCTCAGTGCGAAACAAACAGATTTCGGGGCGAACTAGTGCGACACTGAGTGCGAAACTGAGTGAATAAAAAAACGTTTTGACAGCAGTTAGTGCGGCACTGGGGTTGAAACTGAACAAAAACGAATTCGCTATTATATACGTTTTCGATATAAATGATAATAATTATTCTTTTGTTTCAAGTTTTCGGCAGTATATCAGACTTAGTCGAGAAGCATTTCATAATATTTCGGATACATGGCTCAATCGACTGTTTTATCAGTGTTCAATGGAATGATCCCACTTCTGGAAAGAAGCTTATGCGAAAAATGGATCGAATTGGATACAACATCGTATAATGAAACAAAGGGGCTGTCCAAATACCATGTGGAAAGAAAAAGCATGATTTTAGACTCCCCCCTCTCCCTCCGTGGACAAGCGTGGACATTTTCATACCCCTACCCCCTTTTGTCCACGTGGACATTTTTCCTTTTTTAATTAAAACAATTGGGGAAGTAACTGAATTGCGCCTAAATACCATTCTAACTCCATTTAAGTTTCAAATTTTACTAGCTGTAACCTGCTGTACCTGCTTTACTGTGGTCCATTGTTTTTGTATGGTAGAGGAATGACTAGCAAGTACAAAGTACAAAGCACATGCTTCATATGAGTTTAATTTTGAAATACTAGTGAGTATACAATATTTTTTGTCATCATCAGCGAAGATATAAAGTTTATCTGGATTGCCAACACGGAAACACGCAATGTACAGTTGAGCAGGTGAGGAACAATCCGCATCTAAATATAAACTTTACAATTTCAAAGATTGATCTTGAGTTTACTAATTATATACAAAAAATATATACATAAAATACAAATTGCATACAATTCATTTCGTTTTCACCTTGAAGTGACGTTCGTGATCAGGCTCTACATATTTGATACAAGAAAGTTAATTTACGTTCACAGCTTTATTTCAGAAGAGTGCTTATTCCATCTGAAAATCCATGAACATCTTCGCCAGTAATAATGCAAATAATCTGATATATTTGAACATTTTACTACACAGATATTCTCGATCGAATGAAAAATTATCCTTTCCCTTTGGATTATTAATATTTCATGGTATAACGATCGCAGAGCACATCGATGGGCAGTTGTGAAAGTATGAATATGTTCTAAACAATATCCAGAATAACATCGTTCCACAAATCACCCAAAATTTACGATGTCGCATTCCTCCATTTGTTTTGTTGAGTGCAGTTCTTTGTCACCTCCGGTATGTGATCGATCACTGCAAATGCCGATTCCTATTCACTCTGTATTTCCGATTTCCTTAGTCGTTAGCGCAATACGAAACCATTTCCGCCATAGTTCGGAGAATTTTCTAAGGGTCCTTATCGAACATTCTGCTTTGAGTGTCTAGATGACTTTCAAAGTGCTCGCGGGGAAAAGTGCCATCAGACAACTTACGATTCGTTCATCAGACAACTTACGATTCATTATTGAACATTTCTTGCGACCTATTTTTATGACTTAAATTGACCCAAATTAAAAAGTACGCTACTTAGAACGATTTAATTGCATTCATTTGAAAGATGAGAAAATTTTTCGGGAAAGAGCTTCATTTTGTTGATAGAAACAAACAAGCTTATCATATATTTTTGGCAGAAAATTACCTCGAAAAATTGCAACTTTTCGAAAAAAGAAATACAAAAAATAGATTTTACACGAAAAGGTATACAGACATTATTATCCTAAGACCATCTGTTCTCGATATAGAACAAAATCTATATAAAATCATATTTGATGAAAAAAGCCATATGCGTAATAGCAAGAAAACTCAACCATAATGGAATCGTTTAATTTTTATAGTTTTGGGCTATGAACGTTTAAGCATAACCCCTATCTATAAAAGTCATAGGATCATAGGAAATAGCTCGGTTCACAGTTTACGTGATTTTCTTTCAGAATATGTATTTCAATGAAGAAGAATGATATTAATGTTTAATGTTTTAAAAGTCTTGAATATGGAACAGTTTTTATTTAATTTGGAACGTATCGGTGATTACATTTGTAAAAGTATTTGTTATTCGTGTCCACGTGGACAAAGTCTATACCCCCTCTCTACGTGGACAAGCGTGGACATTTCCATAACGTTACGTTTCGTTGAGAGATTTATAATGACAAAAGTGGTCGAAACCAACAAAAATCACTCGCTTCGAAATGCGAAATGCCATCCCTGGGGTGACATTGCGCATTTCGAAACGAGTGATGTTTGTTCGTTTCGGCCATTTTGACATGCCTTTGACCAGCTTTGTTTACGAACCCAAAAATTTTACATTTCTCTACAAGACAAATTTTGCTTTAAATCTAGTACACCGAAAATATGAACTTGAAAAATATACATAATAATAAAACCATTTCGATTTCAGTTCAAATTTTCTCGAAACGAGTTACTCGTTTCGAAATGCGCAATGCCACCCCTGATCTAGCCTGATACAACAAATCAAGGCGGTATAATAAGGTGGAACGTTATGTCAGAACTGCTGTTCAGCCATTACTTGAGTTCGATTTGACAGCGGCCAAACGAACGGCTAGAGTTTTCCGAGAAAGAGGATAACAAATGACATGCAATGAGGAGTGCATGCCGCTATGTGTTTGCTGCGCATAAATGTTGGTTTTGTTTACGCTGTTGGCATCATTATAGTGTTTCGGTGACTGCTGCAAGTTATTGTCTGCATTGCTGTTCTATGGGACGTGAGGGTTGTTGCCGTTGCTGCTGGGATTGGAAACTCAGCGATTGTGGGAGCTTTGCTAGTGGGTATATAAAAGAGGTGGCTCTTAATAACCGGTGGGCTTGTGCCTTATTGCTTTAGCTGAAGACTCGCCTGATCGTTCGGGTTGTGAGATACAACAGCTAGTTCGATTGAAACCAGCCCAGCGTAGGTATATGTTCCCAGCAAACATTAAATCGCATAACAAGCGTATATACAACATCATATGCCCTAAAATTTGGTTGGCATATAATGCGCCTAACTGGCATATGCATGCAAAAGTGGAGGCCATATACATACATGGCAAATGCTTACCGAATTTGTTTGGATGAATATGCAACTTTGACCGGCTATAATAACGACTTTTGCAATACTCATATACGATTTATTACAGACATAGAAAAAAAACAAATGGCGCAAAATATTTTCGTGAAATGTTTATTATAGCCTCACGAATCGCCATTTTTATATATGAGTATTTATGTTTGTTGAAATAATAATTGTTTGATTGACTTGTGTTGGGCGTGGAATATGAATGTTTAAAATGGCACAGATTAATGTTTGGTGAAAACTGCTCCGATGTGGGTTCGAACTCCGGTCGTCTGGATTATCATCCACCAGCTATCTCGCGCGGCTATCTGAAATTTAATTCAACAACGGTTGAAACTTTCGAGTGCATCAGAATTTCATTGACATTTCAATATGATGTAATATGTTCTTTATTAGGATCTAATATGATTTACTGTTTCATGACTTTCTACAGCATGCAACACGATTTACTACAGTACTGAATCGATTTAAATTATACGCTTATACGACACACAAACTGCATCAGCGTAATATACGCATATGATGCGGATTAAATATATTTTACGACAATGTACATCATAAAATTGATGTTTGTTATACCGAATTGCGACTTAATTTGATAATGGTATATAAAATCGAGTTTTTGCATTTTATGCGATTTCAAATATACACGACACATACTTTGATTGATATTATATGCGATTATGATTTATTCGGATTTCTTGTAAGACTTGGCACGTGCAAAATTATACGATTTAATGTTTGCTGGGTTGGTGGGGACCGCTATGTAGCATAAAGATTTGATCTACTTTGTAAACAAAAAAAAGCCGCTGTCATTTTTCATCCCCTCTCGCATCATCCATGTCTTATCATCATACTGTCGAAAACGAACCACCTGTCAATTCCAGCTCCTTGCAACAAATCAAGCAATTCTTGGAAATGGATTTTAGTTCAAATCATAACATTACCCATTCTTTAGGTGAATATTTCTTTTGAAATTGATCAGTTTGCAATCACAGTGTTATGTTTATGATTGTGCCTTCAGGTAAAGCAAAAACGTCGTTTCACACGCTGCCTTCAATTTGGATTAAAATAAAAGCAGTAGTTCTGCAGAACATAGATCAACATCTACGGTACCGGCTATCTCGAAGCATTTCTGCCCCAAAATTACCATCGAAACTGCTTCTTACATAGACACAATGGAGCGTAATCACCGTGAGGATCAGTGTAATGAAATCGAAGCACTAGATTCGATCTACTGTGGTGAGCTGGAGTTGCTAGCAACCGAGCCACTGCATCGGTTCAAGCTGCCAATCGCAACCACTGAGTACGATACGGAAGTGGAGACTGATGGACTATCCTGCAAGCTTATCTTCAGTTACACCGAAACGTATCCGGACACAGCCCCGTTAGTGGAAATAGAGGATCCCGAAAACTTCCGCGATGGCTACGAAGAGGGATTACTTGAGCACATTCAACAAACGGTGAGTTGTCGACGTTGGATGACTGAAGGTAGTAATAATGTACATGTGATCTTATTCCAGATCCAAGAAAATCTAGGCATCGAGATGATTTTCTCATTGGTAAGTTCAGCCCAAGAGTGGTTGAACTGTAAATACGACGAGCTGAAGAGCGAGGCGGAAAACGAAAAACTTGAAGCCAAACGGCGTGTGGATGAAGAAGAGAGGAAAAAGTTCGAAGGAACCCGCGTTTCGGTGGAATCGTTTATGGTGTGGAAAACCAAATTCGAGCTGGAGATGGGAATCACAGAAAAACGAGAGAAGATACATGGGGAAGTTCGGAAGCTCACCGGCAAAGAGTTGTTCCTACAGGATAACACACTGAACGAGTCGGATTTGAAATTCCTGATGGACGCTGGCGAACCAATCGAGAACGTTCGGATTGACGAATCGCTCTTCCAAAACATCGAAGATCTTGAGTTGGACTCGGATGAAGACGATGATGATGAGGACTATGTGCCGGATGAGAAGTGAATCAAGCACTTATTGTACCGTTGTCTGTTTCGTTTTTATCTTTACTTGCTAAGGAACCAAAATATATGGATGTATATTTACGGTGAATTCGTTGAGATTCAGTCGAAATATAATGCATCGTCGAAATAACGGAAGCCTTTCTCGAGGACATATTAATATACAGTAATCCTATCTTAAATGTGCCGGAAAATCAACCCAATTATCGAATTATACTCGCAAACTGGGCTGTAAAACTTCAAATTGATGATGACGTCTATTATTGATACACAACAGCTGTGCAGCCCAATTAACGCACGCCCTCTTAAACATAAATCCTGTTGAAAAAGTCAAATTATCGAATGACTATTGTATTGAGTTTATTTTAGAACACAGTTTAGTAGTTCGGTCTCTGAGACCCTTTCTGCTTTCCATTCTTTTTATGCTAGGTGGCAGTACGGATCATTTGATTTCCTTGAGTGTAGCTGTACTACACGCCGGCTGGATGTCGTCTAGATCCACGTCTGAATCATCATCCTCTTCTTTTCGCTTTTCCTCTTCCAACTGCTTCTGAATTTGCTCTGCATTGGGTTTACTCTCCCGTGGAAAATCTAGCTTCGACCATGTTCCGGGTTCCGCTTTAATCATGGTGATCTCCACCTTTGTACCAAACATTTGCACCTTGGACTTGCTCACATCAACTACCTGTTGAAAAATTTACATCAATTTAAATACAATCGAGATTAAAAATATACTTACCCCTCTTAGTTCTATATCAGTTTTATACTCTTGATTATCCTGCTGTGGAAACACTAGGCAAATGGCGAGCCGAATCGGATTCAACTGAACGGTACTCTTCTGGTAATGGTACATTTTTGCGAATACCGTAACCACTACCTGCGTAGCGGTCTGATGCCAATCTAGACGACATTTGATAGCTTTCGATTCGTCATCTTCGCTTATCCACTTGTGACTTCCCGTCTCGCATCCAACAATATTCATGAATGCGGTAAAATCGGAGGTTTTTTTCTGGCAACAGGACCAATACTTGATTCCCTCGTGAAAAATGGGTACGCCAGGATGAAACACGCAGGCTTTGTCGTCGTTTTGATTTGCCTCATAGACATAGTTGCAGCCCACATGCTTACACACTGTTCCGAGAGGGATTTGCGACGGATCAATAGTATTTTTCTTCGTCGCCACCGCAGTGGCTGGAAGTTCGTCTATTTGTTTCTTAACGGCTGGTGCAACAATGGGCTCTAAAAATGTGAGCGGACTCTCCCATGGTGGCCGGACGAGCGCATCCCGTTTTACTGGTTCTGGAATTTTTGCCACTGGTCTTTCCTCTTCGTTTTCCTGTTTCGGTGGCTTTTCCGGCTCTGGAGGTTTTACTTCGGAGTGCTTGCTTCTGGTGCATCCTTTTATATCCATAAACTGCGTGAAGTCAACGCTCTTTTTGTTACAGCATGACCATCCTTTGTATGCGTCATGAAAGAACGGAACACCCGGATGATGCAAACACGAATCTAATAAGAAATTTAAGTATAGGAATTTTGTGTTCCATCACTTCAAAACAGTATAAACACCTTACCATCTTTATTATCTTCGGGGTCAAATTTCTGGCCACAGCCTCGATTGTAACAATTCACCTTTACCATTTCCTCAGATCGGTCTCGTCTCTTAACCTAGTATTTGTACGCGCGATTTTTTTTTCCTATTATGGATATAACAAGGATTCTTTGCCAAGAAACTTGTATTAATGTGTTAACCTACGTAGGAGCTAGTAAAAATATTGATTTCTATGGTTAACTTAATCCGAAAAAGTTTCGATATTTCTAGATGTTTCTCTAATATCAACGGCAAACCGAGCTGTACACTTCCAACAAAAAGAATTAAACTTTTACACAACTTCGAGACAACACTAAACTGACTTTTGTATCACAACTGAATGACCGAATTTAATGGTGTGCGTCATTTTAATGTTTTGTAACACTTTTTCAGTACCGGTCGTGAACGATAGCGAGATAAAAAATGAAAGGTGGGAAAATTTTTAAATCTGTGACGTCACAGATTTTGTTTATGTATGTTACTTTTCTTATAATAGTCCACTACATAGGAAAGGTTTTTTTTCTCTATTACACATATACCTTTCTTTGCGGCATAGATACGTTCCACGAAATTTGGCCGCAAAGCGAAACGCCGTATAAGGAATCATTTGTTCACTCCTGTAAAAAAGTGGTTTTTGAACCAATCCGCATTTTTTTGCCGTTATAACAAAAACATTTTAGGCCGTAAATCGAAAACGTGCCTGAATTGCAGAGGGCCGTTATATGGAAATGCCGTATAAAGAGCGGCCGTATAGCGAGGTATGGGTGTATAGTGACTTTTAACACTTTTGGCCGGTTCGTCACTTTTAGCTTCCATTTTGGAAGAATGTCGGGAGTGAGAATTGAACTCGTGACCTTTAGCGTGAGAGGTATGGATGTTACTACTACGCCAGATCGCCTCCAGGAAAAGCATTGTTATTAAAGGTAAAAATAAGCAGATGAAATGAACGACCTAGTTTTTTTCTTAAATAAATGTTAGCGTTCAAAATCATAAGGGCCCAACTGACATTTTAGCAGAAATTGAAATTTCAGTTTTATCGAGGTGTTCTAAGCTTAATTTCTATTCAATTTCACTTCTTGCCACGTCGACCAAAAATGTAAATGAACAAAGTCAGAGTCACAGAATCTTTTGTTCCTTTGACGGAGAGACATTTGACAGTACGTGGGGAAAAAGGTTGCAATTTTTTTTTCCATGTGAAATGCAGTTCAAATTGACTCCGTATGACTTAGATTGAGATGGAAGGTTTTCCGCTTGCGTCTAAATTTTAGATGAATGACACCCTAATTGTGGAAAAAGTAATTACAATTGCTGACAAGAGATAAGCTTCCATGTAGTTACTCTAAAGTCCAAACATAGTAGACATTAGAATACTATTTCTGATAAAAGAAGAAATCAAAGAAAATTAAAATGCGAAAATTATTTTGGAAATTAGTTTCTGTATATCTTTTTTCAAAGTTATTCGTTCACACATTCAATTTTGTACTATTAGAGTAACTGACTGGTATGCCTGGTATGTAAAATTTCTATCTTTTGTATCTAATGTATTAGTAGCCAATACAATCAAAGTTTAATACGACCATGAATCTTTCCACCGTATATTCTTCATCTTGGTGCAGAAGAGGTCTATAAGTACTGAAATATGACAATTACCAACATTTTTTTTTTTGGAAATAACTGCGATTTCTGATTATTTTTTTTCAGTTCTTATAGATTTTTTTAGCGTTACATTTCTGGGGCTGAGATTCGTTTTACATCCCAAACTTATCGTCTATGGTAATAGACGTACTAAATGGCACAAACCAACCCACAATCTAATCGACGAAAAAAACATCGACCTAACAACGACCGTAACGCTGTTACCTATTCACGATGACGACGATTAGGTATCGACATCTAGATACGGCATTAGTTTGTATGAGGCAAACTATTCTCTATCATATTAGTCGGCCCGAATCAGTTTATATTTGCTAAAATTTGTATGAATTTTTTTTCTTGGCATAATTTTTTCTACTTAAAGTACGTTGTCATGACCCTAATTTGAATTATTTTCTATAGACGTTCAGATATTCTCAAAAAAACTTGTCATTATAATATAAAATTATCTCAAAACATATTTTTTATGACGTTTTTTCACCACTTGCAGGCAATGATGATTTTCACTTACATAGAGTACTAATTTGATTAAGGAAAAATCATGTTCATTCATAATTTTCATTTTAAAATTGTATTCATTCCTTCTGCAAATCCATACTGTCATGCCTATTCCCCAATATCGTCAACGCGGATAGTTCGTTAGTCGAAAATACTGAATAATTAAACAAACCAAATGGCATCACTGGTGGTTCTTTTCTCCACTCCGCTAAACTGTCATCTCAAACAAAAACAAATGGATCATACAACTGGTGAGTATGAAATATATTTCGGCTTTTTAATTATTAATTATTTTATCTTGTCTTATCAGCTATGAATACATTCGACTCGTTTGCTTCCATCAATCGGTAAGTGAGAAAGATGATTTCTCCCATCACCACAGTGCGGATTTCCACTTCTATCACAGCAGCCAACAACATCCGTTTTCCTGCAGCAGTAACCTCCAACCCCTGTTGGCAACGCCGGGGGACAGCATCAACAGCAGCAGCAGCAGAATTTGACCATGGTATGGTATTGCGAAGAGCTTTCCCCATTAGAGGTTCCGTGCTTCGCGCACATTCAAAAATCCTCTTCAGACACGAAAACTCAACGACAAAGAGGTATTTATCAACTTGCTCAGCTGAATTACCACCCCGGAGGAACCCGAATACACTGATTCCGTAGTATAGTAGAATGAAAATAGGCGAGGTAAGCGAACGTAATCGCATGAAATTTTAATGTTCGCATTTTTATCCGGATCATACAACTGGTGAGTAGGGAATTCATTTCTGCTTTCACTTACTAATCATTTTATTTTGTTTCAGCTATGAATACATCCGACTCAATCAATCGGCGAGTGAGAAAGATGATTTCCCTCATCACCACATTGCTTATTTCCTCTTCTGTCACACCAGCCAACAGCATCAGCTTTCCCGCAGCAGTATGCTTTAAGTCCAGGGTGCTATTCCGGGGAACAGCATCAACAGCAACAGCAGCAGGACCTGGCCATCGATAGTATTTCGAGCAATTTCCCCCATCGGAGATCCTGTGCTTCACGCACATTGAAGAATCCTCCTCAGCCACATATCTGTGTCATCAAGGGCAAGGAGGTATTCATCAATATACTCAGTCGGATTTGAATCGTCAATCCAGACAACCCGGATGCACCGATTCCATTATATACCTTATTTTTATTATACATGGTTTTTTATTATTTTTCTTCAATAAAATGATTAAAATCGATCAATGTATTTCCTTTTCATTTTCAATAACAAACCAATACAAACAAGCAGCAAGCAGTGCTGGAAGCAGCGCTGCAAGCAGGTCGACGCCTTGCACATGTTGGCGAAAAAGTGGCGTCAAGTTGTTCGATGAATGCATATGAAAGGTCGATAACTCGATTGCAAGGTGGCAGCATTTGAGGTCGATTGTTGACATTTCATCGACCCGATCTTGGCAGGCAAAACGGAATGTGGGAAGCCTCTGCTAAGAGGATATGATCCGCGAGTCAAGATGTGTCGCAAATTTAGCTGTCATTGCCAAACTATCAAACTATTCGGTGAGCTCAAGGCAGATCTATGTATCAAGGTGCGCCCATTCGCTAATTATATTTAACTCGAAACAATCATCAAATTCGCGAAAATTTAAAGAAGGCAGTTTTGCAATCTTAAAATTTGAATGGAAGTTCTTAAGTTATTCGATTACTTAAAACACGACGTTCTCTTAACCATTTGGCTATATATTTCACAACACACAACATTTACAAAAACTCGCCATTATAATATAAAATCATTATCAGACACAATTCCAGTTCAATATTACGTAATACTGTATTGCATAGAATACATATTGGAAATAGAAAAGCAAATTTTCATTAATTATTTTTTATTTTAGAAGTGTGTTAATGTCATCCTGTAAATTAATGGCTGTAGAGTGGTTTTCACATTTTGACCCACCTGGCAGTATGTTAAGCGCCTTGATTTACACCAGCTTGAGAGTTTGGCAGTTCTCGCGAGTGACAAATGCTGTGTATTAGTATACGGATGCCCTAAGGCCGGTACAAACAAACCGGATATTCGTAGTTTACTATGAATCATATTATATTTGATTCATAATTATATCCCTACAATCCAGCAACTATAATTATAACGAAAGGAGTTAACGAAACAAAGTTCACGTTAGTTCCCGAATTCCAGCCGCCAAAATTGGGTCGAATATAGTGTCAATCGTGTCACTTTGCAATCGTTTAATCAATATTTTTAATATGTGTTCAACGAACAGTTTGACACCACTTTCTTGCCAATATATGCTAAGCATCGACCTGTTTGCAGCGCTGCTCGCCTCTTGTTTGTATTGGTTTGCTATTGAAAAGGAATGAACATTAGAAGGAATATACATTGGATACATTGATAAAATTCAGTTATTTTATTAAAAAAACGACATTATTGTTTCAAGATCTGTCCGTTGCACTCCGTAACGAATATGGTGCTTCACCTGGTACTTTTTTCTAGGACGACTGAATCGATCGGTTTGAATGTGAACTCAACGGTGAAAAACACATGCACCGGGCGACCATAGGAGCGTCTCGAGTGGCGTGTAGAGTGGGCGAAGGGGCGGTCCACCCCGGGTATCACCCTTAGAGGGGTGATACCCATGACCATGACAAGTATATTATATTGAAAAAAAAACATGATTTCGAATGAAGATAACCGGTTATTACTTATGGTATTATCTAACAAAACAAGTCACTATGGAAAAGTCCATGTTATAGAATCTTCCTTGTTTTTTTATGCTCATTATTACGTCATACTACATCTTTCATTTCTGTCCTGGGGTGTAAGTTCAAAGTCTCAAACGATGGGGTTACGTCCGAAGTACAAGGTTTTGAGCGTTAATATTTCTCTACCGGATGAACGAAGTTTTATGAAGATAACATTATTCGAAAAATAAGAATAAGAAAACTTATTTCAATAGCTCAAAATCGCTTCGAAAGCAAAATATTTAAATCTTTATAAATAGCGATAGCTTCTTTAAATTTAATTTCAGTTTCGATAGGTCTGCGGTTGATGCATGATGCATGATGCAATAAATTTTTTCGCTGTTGAAAGGAGCAGTCCAGTCGACACGGCTATTAAGGAGGTTTTATTAGGTCATGTTCACACTGCAGCGGGGTGTCAACTTGGCGTGAGCAGGGTGTGTTCACACACCTCCGTGCCAGCGTGCCAGCGGCGTGTTCTATGAAAATTGTCAATGTGTGTTTTTGAATGAAAGAATGAAAATTGGTTCATATTTCAATATTCCAACATCGTTGAACGTATCCGGCTAAAAACTAAAACGTAACAAATAAAACAAAATTAAATTATGTCACTACCACAAACAAACATATGCTAGATAGGAGCGGAGAAGTACAAATATCGCCGGCGTGAAGTGTTTTCGTTTGCACGCCAGCCACACGTCAAAACCATATTCACGACACGTCAGCCTGGTGTGAACACATCGGTAAGAACACATACGATTAATCGTAAGCGTCACACACCCCGTCCAAGCCACGCTGACGCCCCATTGCAGTGAGAACAAGGCCTTAAAATCCAACGATTTAAAGTTTGCTACTAAATGGAGAATCCCTCATAAGCTGAGCAGACCAGGCGAAAGTCCTTCAAGACCTGGTTCAATGATGGAAAAGGGAATGTTGGAGTGCATTGGTCATTTTCATCAGGAATTACAAGAACGGTCAAAATCATCTAAAGAAGAAGCTTAATGGGATTGCATTGGATGTGATACAGTCATCATGAAGTGGGACTTCCAAGTATCGGTTCCAAATCTAACAGTGAATTTGAAACTGTTTCTAGTCGTGTACGTTTCTGTGATAACTTGTGGAGAGGCTTATCAGAGTTAAAATTAATTAAAAATTTGCGGTCAACGATGGGTCAGACACGTTGAATACGTTGAACCCCGTACCGTTATTGTTGCGTTTTCAATTGAGCCCGCAACAAGAGAGCGAAAGCGCACGGGAAGCACTTGTACAGTATCAATGTCGGCTTCCGCTCCCAAAGACATTTGTTTCATAAGATTTGTTTGAGTCACATTTTGACATCCACTAGTAAACCATGTTTTATTTATTTTCTTATTTTGTAACTGTCAGTTCCAGTGACCAACGCGTGAAGATTTTGTGATTTTTTGTTCGTTCTATCGTTAGATAAGTTTGATTTTTCATTCGAGAACAAAAACTAAGTGTTATAGAGAATTGACACCCTAGTAACCCACCCCGGGTGTCACCTGGTCATGCTACGCCACTGAGCGTCTCCATTTTGCAGTGTTCAATGATCAAGATAATTTTGCTGGACTATTTGAAATGAAAAAGTGAATGGAAAGCAACAGTAGTAGTATACTCACGAAACATGAAACCTTTTTGTGTGAGATGATAGTTTATCGTGGGAGAAAAAATGACCACTAAAGTGTACAAGGTTCGGACTAAGTTTTAAAAAGAGTTCACTGAACTCTGGCCCGGGTCAACGAACTTAATGAATAAGATTCGGGTACAGAGTATATAAAGAAAAACACGACTGGTTATCTCACTGGTCGACAACGTTCTGACTGTCTAGTCAGGTGTTTATTTAAAAGCCACCTTCAAGCGTTATCAAGCATTACATCTTTTGATGACGTTTATCGTCAAGTGTTTGTACACGCTGCATCCAAAGTGGACACTGTCGTATTTGCTTATTTGCATTTCTCCATGTGTTATCGCACAAAGAATCGTATACTGAATGACGCGAGAAAACAACTTAAACCACAGAACGCATAAAAAATTAGCTTTCTCTTTTCTTTGCAACTCCTGTCGGATTCGTTCTCTCTTTCGCACATGTATGATTCAATTTCTTTTTTGAAAACTTCCGTTTGTCAACCGCATAGGATTTTGCGTTTCTCTACACTGACATTTATATTTCCATATTTTTGTATGTTATTCCATCCACACTTTTAATCATCTAAATAGAGATTCGATAGAAGTTTGAAATGAAAGTGTCGCTCGAACTTCTCCAAATTCAATGTAATTTAAACATGTTCCTCATATTTCCCACAGACACAACAACATGTTATTTCATTTAGTTCATGATTCCATAATTTCTCTAATAAAACTATTGTCAAGGAAAGGCAAGACGGGAATATTACAGTGTTTTCGTCGATGCTAGGTCAATATATCGATACAGCGATTTCAATCGGGTTGGGGATACTCGTTTTCCTCCCAAATTCCGTTTTGACATCCAAATTTGGGTCGAATATAATGTTAACGATCGACCCCAAATGTTGCCACAATGTAATTGAATTACAGGCAAACCTGTTTTTGTGCGGTCCTTTTTGGCGTGATTTCTCGTTTGTGCGACACTTTTTGTGCGATTTTATTATGACATCGGGTCTTGAATCACGCAAACTAATTGCACAAATAACAAAATCGCACCTAAACAGTCACACAAATGAGAAATCGCAGAAAAAGCAACCGCACAAAAACAAGTTTGCCTGTATGCATTCGTCGAACAATTTGACATAAGGAGGTATTTATTAATGTTATCTTCTGAACTCGAATCATCAATCCGGACGACTCGGATTTACCAATGCCGCTGTATGGGGGTTATATTTATTTGAATATTCGAGACACATAGTGTTTTTATTATATTCAATTGCTGCAATTGCTGAAAGTTGGTTGATGCCTAGCACATGTTGGCAAGAAAGTGGCGTCAAATTGTTCCTCGAATGCATATAAAAGGTCGACAATTCGATTACAAGGTGGCAATGTTTGGATTCGATCATTGACATTATATTCGACCCAACCTTGGCTGTCAAAACGGAGTTTGGGTTTGAACATTCTGTTTACATTTCAAGTTTTCTCAGTACTTCAGTACCGGGCAGTACTCAATGATTTGACAGCGCATTTGTTTTGATGGTAAAGACGAAAAAAATATTGTTGATACGGTACATTTTTATCAACAGCGTTTCAATATTCTAAACGGAGGGAAACGCCACAAATTTGTTGTTTTGCGAAATAGCGCAACTGTGAAACATAATGGCGAATCGTCCCATCGTAACAGGCCTTTCACCAAAGGAGGGTCCACCTGGGACGCGTGTCACAATACGCGGAGAGTTCCTCGGTTCGAAATCGACCGATCTGGTTGGTATGTGGCAACTTGTTCCGTTATGGCTGGTAATAAAAATTAAGAATAAAAACATTCACGTTGAATAGGGCTCACCATCTGCGGCTGTGATTGTCTGCTCTCGGCGGAGTGGAAATCGGACAAGAAGATAATTGCCCGCACGGGCGCTGCGAAAGGCAAGGGCGACATAATCGTGACCACACGTTACGGGGGTGTTGGTACTTCTACAGTGCAATTCCGAGCCTACTATGAAACTATCGGACCCATGAAGGAGTCGGCCGTGTGGATCGAAGAATCACCGATGCAGTCTCTAGCATGGGGAAGACGCTCGTTGGCACCTACGGGATACATCCAAGAAGATCCGCTAGGGCTGTCGATCGAAGGAAACGATAAGAAATTTCCCGAGGATTTGCGGGATATTTTTCCCGAGGGGTCAGGTGATTTGTCGCAGGAGAGCTTCCTTCCTGGGTGGTTTTTACTGGAGAACCATCATGCGACTTCATTCGAGGATTTGAAGGCCGGGCTATCCTATCTACGGCGTCGAGTGGAGAGTCAGAAGGAAGGTCAATTGTCCTTCCTGAAATCGAACGCCGGTTCGGTGATTGACCAGCTGGATACACTGATGGCACTGCGGGATCGCGTTACGCAGGATACGAAGCTGCACGGCAAAGATCAGGTTAGTGATCTGGACGTAGCAATAAAGAATTCCATTGCTGCCTCCCACGAGCTGTTCAAAGATGTGCTGGCACGAAAAGAAAAGGCAGACGCAACCAGGGCGGCACTATCGGCCCTATCGAGACACAAGTTTCTGTTTTGCTTGCCCAATTCGGTAGAGAAAAGCTCGGAAAGGAACGAATTCGACATAGCTGTGAACGATTACGCCAGGGTGAAGAATCTTTTCGGAAAAACAGAGGTTCCGGTATGTATGAATATGGCAAGCTTTGTTGGGGAAATGTGTATTATTATTATTATTTTGTTTGAATAGGTTTTCAAGAAAGTACTCGAGGAAGTAGATCACAAAATTCTCGCAATCCGTCGAAAACTACACAGCAAGATACAAGAGATGCCACAGGGCGTTGAGCAGCAGAAAAAGCTGGTGAAAGCGCTGATAAGTTTGGAAGCCCAGCAAACGGGAACGAGTGTACACGGCATGTTTTCGGTAGCTGATCCTGCCTGGGATGCTATAGAAGCTCGCGCAAAGTATTTGGAAGAGACTTTCCTGAAATCGTATGATCAATATTCCTCGAAGGAAGCTAATCCTGGAGAATCAAAATCACGTGCCGATCCAAACGCTGTGCCCAATCGAGTCCAGTTTTGCGAGGAAATGACTGAGATTGCCGCCAGTCAGTTTCCCGATCTTTGGCGACTGGGACAGGCATATTTTACCGGAGAACTGCGAGGAGCCGGTCAGCCGAAACCGGGTAACTTCAAGCGGATAATACTTACGGTTATTGAACAGTTTTGCTCGTATCTGAAGGCCGCTCTGATTCCACATAATAGTCAACGTTCATTTCTTGCCAATAATATGAAGGGTCTTCCTAGCTGGCCGGCGAGCAATTTGTCGTTGAATTATTTGATTACTTGGTTGCCACATTGTTTAAGATATGTGCGAGTTTCGTACGCAACTTTGATACGCTTGGATTTGCCAAGTGAAGCGTTGGACATCGTGCTGAAGCTCATCGATGAATTGCGCTTGTATTATTTGTCCACAATTTTGAAGAAAGCCAATGAGAAGGTGAAGAAGCTCCACGAGAAAGAAACCTGGGAGTTCACCGTGGAGGAATTCGCCGGCGCCACGGGGCTGGTAAGTATTCGCTCGGGGGCAGTGGAAAACAGTATTTGATTTATTGTGTTTCCCCTCTCAGCCTTTGAAACTGGAGGAAATCCTTTCTGAAGCGATTGAGGACGCTCATGTTATTTGTCTCACCCCAGAAATACGTGAGAATACTCTCCTGGAGCCCCAGTCGGACGGGCAGAGAGAAATGGCCAAGCGTTTTCAGGAAACCCTGGCCACATTCTGTGGCGTGATAGAAACGTTGGCTCTCCAGCGCTCCGATGAGGATCCACAGCAAGCTCCGATATTGTCGCAACTGATTGGTTTCCCAACGGCCCCTCTCCAGCAGCAGTTATCTGGAGACAAAAGTTGGGGCTACAGCATCAGCTGGGAACAGCGATTGTTATGTTGCCTGTCCAATTGTATCTACAGTAATAAGATATTTTTCCCCAAGTTGGGTGGATTGTTTACAAAGTAATCGCAACATACAATTTCTTTGATGACTTGATTATTACAGTAAATGTTTCCCGTTTCTTTCAGGCACAATTATCCGGTGCCGACGATCGCGATTGAAAACTCTCGCTCGACCGTAAACACGCTGTTCAGCAGTTTGCTGGATATGTACGTGGAGCACAAGAGTGACCCACTGGTTGGAACAATCGAACCATCGATGTACATTGGACGCTTCCAGTGGGATCAGGTGGGGACTTCCGAGAAGCTGAGTCCCTACGCGCACGAGTGCTGCGATAATTTGGTGTCCGTTTATTCGGAGATATTCTCGATATCGCCCGTTCTGTTGCGACCAGTGCTGGAACCGATTGTGCAGACTGTAGCGGAAGAGTTGGCCCGGCTGATGACCTGCGTCCAGAAGTTTAATGTTAATGGGGCCTTGCAAGCCAGGGTTGATATTCATGTGATAAGGGACGCGGTGCGGGTTTACAGCAATGAGACGGCAAAGTAGGGCTTCAATAGTACTCGTTTGAGTAACGAATACTTCATTATAAATAATTTTTGTTTTAGATCATTTTTCATGGAAGCACTTGAAGCTATTCCGCAAGTTCCAGAAAGTGAGGAAAGGTAAGCTTACAACAGTATGGAGTGTGTACGATTTATGTTAAACTCTGTTGTGTCCATCAATACTTGCAGAGTTCAGGAGACTGTGAAGATAATCAAGAACAACATGCGCCTCCAGTTAATGTGTTTGAAAGTTGTGGATCCTTGACATGGCACTATCGATTTCAGAATGTGGAAAACAATGACAGATAAAAATAATCCATACAAGATTCTGAAAAAGTAAGTCCGAAGTATTTAAATATCTCTACCTAATTGTTTCTAAAAGAAGGATATACCCCGGTGGAAGCCCCGATTATCCGCGAGCGGATGACCCGTGGTGCGGGTTATTCGCGAAAGCGGGATCCATAGAGCGTCCCGAAATTTATCAGTGAGAGGTAGGCACTTGCTCTTTTGTTTTGATCATGGCAGATGAATAGTTTAATGATTGCTGTATTGATACAACACAGTTTCCATGCTGAAATATTTTTATTTTGTGTTTGTGCCGTTTTGTCTCAAATTCCGAACACTTAAGCCATCAAACAGTGTCTTATCACTCAAAATGGTACTTTTTCGTGAAATCTATGTGGTTTTTGGATACAATGGAGCCTTTTATTTCATTTTTCTACCATAAAATCGATGTACATATACATATACATATTCATGGTGAAACCCCAAAAATATGTATGATTACATTTGTCTCAACACAAAAAAAAATCATTACTTTTTAGCTACTAGACCGATTGAAGATGGTCGATATATCAAATTAAGGCCAGTTCGTCTTTGAAAAAATACTATACTCAAATTTTATATCAAATGTCAAATTAAAGATTCAAATTCCGAATTTGTTGACGCAAACATTTTATTGCTGGTTTGGCAGTAACTTTTTTGTAAATGTTTAGTATTATAAGATATAGGCAGTATCGATACCTGTAAATGATGTTAAAATGAATCCTATACCACAAAGAATGTCAGGGTTTTTATTATTCAATTATTTATAACATTAAAGAGCAGTAAATTTACATTTAAAAATGAACTGTACGGTATTTGAGAACAAATTTTTTCGTTATTCGCGGAGACCTAGCCAGACTATTTCGTGGATAATCGGGGTTCTACTGTATTTATTTTTGAAGAAAATACCTTAATTGTATTGCATCATATGAAATTCGATTCTATCCAAACACACGATTATATAACCTGTTGCACATAAAAACTGATGCTTGTGTCGTGATTGAAGCCGAAATCCAAAACAATTTTCATCTAATGCGACGTATTTTTGTATTTGCGAGGAAAAATAGAAGTTTTACAGCGTTAAAATCTACGTAGGGTAAATAGGGGCTATATGACCAGGCGGAGCAAAATGGGCCATCATTCATTTGGGCTTGTTATCTATATAACGCTTTAACACTTATTTTCCAACAATTATGTTAGGAATACTCTTAATAAGTATCTCCGTGAAATCCGCATTCAAATTCAATTGTTTGATAAAGATATTGAAAGAAATCTCACACTGACTGATTATCGCAAAAACATGTCAATGCATGTCAGAAAAGCAGTCAATAAAATAAGCTTTGTACGCTTCATACTGAAATTTATAACTCTGCTCTTTCTTTCTTTCTTTGTTTTTAAGAGGCTTTAAACTTTGAAGTTCATTCGCCTCTAACTAACTCTGCTCTTTATATCAATTCGTACTAGTATTATTTATTTGTTTCATGTAAAAGATCAGTTCTTTTTTATTGAGTACTAGCTGACCCTGCAAGTTTCGTCTCGCTCAAAATGGTTTTTTGTCATAAATACGAGTGCGATCCGATAAGTACTTAGCTTCATCGCCCGATGGTGACAGGGTATCGCAAGAGAAATGACGTATCGTGTAGTACATTCTCGTGAACGTCTACTGTCAAAATTTCAGCCGAATCGGACTCGTAGTTTTGTTTTGAACGTGTGTGGGAGCGGACGCGGATTTTAGAAAAATGGAAAAAAGGGAAATTCCGACGTCGCCACGGCCAAATTGCACTTTTTTGTTTCTAAACTTGAAAAAGTCACCCGCCGGGCAAAAAATTTAGTCGAATGAGGAGGTCATCGCCGCCACGGAGGCCTACCTTGCAGATCTCGAGAAAACGTATTTTTCAGATGAATTAAAGAAGTTGGAGCATCGCTGGGTTAAGTGTATCGAGCTAAAAGGAGACTATGTTGAGAAATAAATCGCCACTTTTCCAAAATGTTTGTTTTTTTTGTAGGCTAAATATGTATTTAGGAATAGAATGAATATAATATTCACGTTCTCTTACTTAGCGAACGTCCATGGGTTCAATCGCAGAACTATTCATTGATTAATTTTGACCCTCACCGATGATTTATTTATATATAAGTGTAAATTTTCCACTTAAATCTTTTTTAAAGCATATTCGTACAATGTACATCGATCAATAAGTATTCAAATCGTGAGTTTTTAACATGTAGCAAGTCAATGAGCTAGTCTTCTTTGAAAAAATACTCGACAAAATTGGATTCTAGTCGCATAGGAATATTGAATGAAGACTGAAAACATGTTAACTTTGAAAAATCATAACTCAAAAATGAAAAAATACACACATCGGATTTTTAGACATGTTATGTAAAAAACTTTCAAGCTTTCAAGAAAAAATATAGCAAAATTTAGCGCCCTTGTAAACAAAAAAGAAGCAAATACTGTCCATTTCTTTCGCAAATGTAGTATTTTTTAAAGGAAGAATGGGTAATTGGCTTCAATTTGATATAGTGATCATCTGAATCGGTCGAGTAGTTCAAATGTTGTGAATTTAAAAAAAACTCATTTTAGAATTCGGCTTAGTTGGCATAGTAATCATTTGTTTTTATTTATTGAATGATTGATTGAATGGAACAACTTTCGAATTCAATTGAATTTAACATATTTGCTGTGTGAGTAAAGAGTTTGAATAAACACCATGTAACACCAATTCATACATTGTAATAGAGTACAACAATGCTCGCCGCTCGCATGTATTTGGAAAACCAATTTTCCCCTGGCACCTCGATTTTTATGGTTAGGGAACACATGTCGGTGGGAGCAAATATTCCCCCAACTTGCATGTATTTGCAATGCCAATTTCTCCACGTCAGAATCCTCAGCTTTCAAGCAAAAATATAAACAAATATTTTAACAATAAAAAACAAAACAAATCAGTAATCAGTTGGTTGCGTTACTTGCTGTGTATCAGAGATAGGAAATTGTGTTACGTTGCGTTTGTGCACGACGCCCTATCTGTTTTGATCGATTCTCTTCATCGACATTTTCTATCCTTAATAACTCAGCGGTAAAAGCATTTCTTGATATGTTCTGGATTCTAGAAGACATCATTGGTTATCAAACTTCCTGATAAAAATACCGTAGAATCCATCTACAAGGTAGTTGTTATTTAAAAAGAAAGTGAATAAAGAAAATCGATCAAAACAGATAGGACCTTTTAAAAAATTAAGCGTGAATTCTCCGAAGATATACGACAAGCAAACCAAACAACTCGAACAATTCTGTCAGGTGCATCGATAGCTTTTTCTCGACTTGTTATCGACTTGCTCGGTATCTATACACTTAGAAAATTCACAGTAGAAAACTAATAGGAGTACCGATAAGTTTCTTCGTTTTTTTGTATCTAGGATTACGTCTTACATTAAGGATGCCAAATCAGAAAACAGGTCACGTTTTTATGAAATAAATTTAACGTTGATAACTATTCTTGCTGCGAACGGATTTTAACGATATACTATACATTACAATCCCATAATCTGTATATGGTTTAAATTGGTGAAAATTGGAAGCGTTCCCATTTCTCCATACATTTGTTCTGTCCATTTGTGTGCTTACCCGAACAGAGCTGTAAATAACGGGCAACTTATGCAGCCGCTAGAACAGAAACAACGAAGGGGTATAGCGAAAAGAGAATATTTGCGAAGTAAACTCAACCCTTGCATAGTAAGTAAGCTGTCGCTAGCGTATAAGTATTGCATCTTCTCTGAGAAAAATTCTCAGAATCTTTCTGTGCCCGAAACAACAAAGGTCGCTTATTCTGCTTGTTTTGTGTTTTATGTTTCCCCTCGAGCTGTGAACGTTAGCGCATACTTCACATTAGGTGCATCTAACATTGCATTTAACACAACCATCCGAGCTATGGCAAAGCAGGCGAAAAAAAAGAGAAGAGTGCAAATGATTGTAGGTTGCTTCTAGCCATCAGTATTTGGCTTTGTGTGCTTGTTTTCGTTGCGCGAGACTTAGAACTTGTTCATTTCCTGTACATGTGAATAGCACACCTTCGATACTTTTAGTTACCATTCGTATTTGGTCTCGTGCGCATCGGTTCTGCTCTGATGCAACAAGCTCCTAGCTTTGTTGACGGTTTTGACGGTCGAGGAACGTTTTTCCGTAAACGGCCATTCTCGCGATGTTTCATTTTTATCGTTGCAACTGTGTGCATCTGCTAGACGCGTGTTTGATGCTTGTCGAATGGCGATGCACGGAAGATGCCTCTCGTTAAATACTCAGTGCAACGCGTGCATTGATATAAAGAAACAAATCACGACATATGACTAATAAGTGTATAGTTCTCGCAATGGCAAGAAAAAATCGTTGCTTCTCGAAATGATTCTACAAAACCACGCAAGCCATTAAACCTTTTCAGGGTCCCTGGAACTTTTTGCTAAAGAGTTATTTATGAAATTTCGACGTATTCGCAAATAATATACGAAATGATTAACCAACAAATTTGAAAAAAAAAAGATTGCGTAGTCCTACGTCCTAAGCGGTCGTGTCTCGGATACAACCCCACGTTTTTTTTCAAAAATTAATGTTTTATTCTGCAAAAATGGTGACAAATGGTTTCATTCAGTTTTAGCAGCTTATAGTACACCACAACCAGCTGGTCCCACCAAGTAGACAGCATAACCTTCTGGCCGTGAATATTCCGTGCGGCCGTCGATGTTGATGCATGGCCGGGTATTCATACGTTGCCCGACGTTTAGGATTGTCGTAATGGATCTACTTTTCATCGCCAGTAACGATTCGATGCAAAAAACCCTTTCTTCCATGCCGTTGGAGCCGTTGTTCCCACATGAAAAAACGGCGTTTGACGTCTCGTGGCTTCATTTCATACGGCACCCAATGTCCTATCTTTCGGATCATTCCCATTGCTTTTAAACGATCGGATATGGTACGCTGTGCTACTCCAAGTGTATCTGCAAGTTCTTGTTGCGTTTGGGACGGATCTTGATCGAGTAAAGCCTCCAATTCTTCATCTTCAAACTTTTTGGCGGTCCGGAACGTTCTTCGTCTTCCAAGTCAAAATCACCACTTTTAAACCGTACAAACCACGTCTGACACGTTCGCGCATTTGGAGCATGGTCACCATAAACTTCCACCAAAATGCGATGACTTTCCGCAACTTTTTTCTTCATATTGATGAAATGAAGTAACACTTCCCGCAAAAACACTCTCGTTGGTACGAAATTCGACATATCCGAAGTGGCAAAAAACGATGTAGTTTACGCTTCAACTTTTTGACATATACTGAAAAAGACGCGCAATGACAGTAGCCATACAAATGAAACACAACTCGAGAATTAATCGAGCGAACGAAACCAAATTTGGCATGTGGAGGTTTTAGGGTGCAATAAATGTTTCTATGGTGAATTCACACTCCTCCCCCCTCTCTAAGGGGTGGGGGGCTGCCATACAAATGAAGCATAAATTTCTGCATAACTTAAGAACTAATCAAGCAAATAGAGCCAAATTTGGCATGTGAAGGTTTTCTGGGGCAAGAAACGTTTCTAAGGTGGTTTGTCACCACCTCCCTCCTCTCTAAGTAGGGGCTGTCATACAAATGAAACACAAATTTCTGCATAACTCAAGAACTAATCAAGGACCAAATTTGGTATATGGAGGTTTTAGTTAATCTACCCACTAAATTTAGAAGATTAGAAGATCAATCAATGAACAGTTCTGCGATTGGACCCATGAACGAATATAATCGATGAGTCAAGTACTTGATATCACTGGATTAGATAGATTAGGTTCTAGGGTCGACTGATTCACTAGCCTTCGAACGGTTGAATTGTTTCTTTGAATGGTCTGTTCGGATGACATACGATACCGCTTGTTTTTCGAATTTTTCCAACATTATAACTCAGTGTGGACACCGCACAACTGGGACGCGGTCTCGCAAGGCAAATCAGCTCCTCGATGATAGGCACAAAAGAACTAAACTTTCTACAGGTTTACATAAATATTTTGATGAAATCCATCGGTATTCTTCTAATATCGCACCAATATATGAATGAATAATGGGGTTCGGAACCGATTGCCTCCGAGCCTTGAACTTCCGTCCAGTCCTCCGCGGAGGGGCGTTCCACGGTACCAGCCTCTTCTTCTTCTTCTTTTTGGCTTTAAGAGGGTTTAAACTTTTCAGTTCATTCGCCTCTACAACGGTACCAGCCTCTGAGGTACAATATTATTATACTTTATTTTTGATCGACTTTGTTTGTTTTACTTCTTTGTTTACAGTAATATTTTTTAATAGTTCACTTAAATTATACTACACAGCTTCGCTTGTTCTCTCAAGATGCAGACACTCTCTCCTCATGCAAACATATACACACTCTTGCACAGATCCACACTTTTATACGCACACACACATGTACAGCGATTATAAGAATTAAACACAAACAGCGAATTATAAGCTCTATATAGTACTCTGATTTTGCTTCGCGAGATCAGCGCATTCCGCGGAAGACGGGGCCGAACCACGTAACACACTCTTCCATTCATCCACGCACTCATCCACGGATTTCTACACTCGTTGCTTTTACTACATACGTCATAGTTAATATTACAGAGAACATTCACTTGATTTCTTCTTCATGATACTGCTTATTTATACCTCTCCTCTTATCGCGCACGCGCGGAGGAAATATCCTTGCTCCTCCTAACAAACGGTTTAGTCTATCTCATTTTGTTTTTTATCAATAATTAATAATAATCATACATACATATATAGAACGAATATATCTAAAAAAATAGAGAAGAAAATCTTATCACATAGCTTCACAAATAATTGTTTTCTGTTTTTTTTTCACTAAAAAAATAAAATAAAACTTGTTTTCTTGCGTTGCTCACACGACATTTTTCCAACACAAAATGTTAGGTCCAGCGTTCACTTTTTGACTCATTTTTCATTTTTTTCCTAGGTTTTTCGTTAAGTAAAATTAAGTTTCGCTCACCTTTCACGACGTTGGTTGTTGTTGCAAAAACTGCCCACTCACTCTAAATTTGACGTTAAAACAAATGACACAGAGAGACCAAGAGCGAGATAGAAAAGATGTAACGAGAGTGAACAAACAAACAAAAAAGTAGAACGCTTCCGTTGCATACGTTTTGGCGTACGCGCATTACGCGTGTGCGGAAGGGAAATCTGAGTTTTTTTTTCTATTTACATGGGTGCGTGTGTGTGTGTACACAGTGTACAATGTCTACTTGATTGATCGATTGATCGATTGATTGTTGTTGTCGATGGTGGATGGTTTCGCCAGCTTTGCTTTGGGGGCTTTTTTGAAGTACGGTTTTCAAATAATTTTCTGTCCGATGGAAGCACGAGATGATCCAAAAAAATGTGAGGGTTGTTGAAGGAGATCCAAAAAAAACGGGATTTCTCTCCGGGAGATGGGAGTTGTGGGTGTTTTTTGAGCAAGACGCACTCCGCTCCCGCTGGAGACAACTATGCTAAACACAGAGTGACTATACACTGTGTTTGTGTGCCTACTCGTCGTCCTTTTTGTCCGGCTTGAGGTCAACCATTTCGTGTACTTGTTTGGCTGAGTATCTGTGAATTTGGGGAGGGAAAAAGGGTCGTTAGTTTCTCAGAGGAAGTCTACGAGGGGTGATGGTTTCGTTGCTTACCCGAGCAGAGTTTGAAGATCACATACGAAACGATACACGTAGCGCTTGCCGGCGGTTTTGTGGATGATGTTCTTATCGTAATAGTACCGCAGGCCTCGGCTAAGCTTCTCGTAGTTCATTTTTGGCTTGTTTTTCCGGACTCCCCATCGGCGGGCCACCTGAAGAAAAAATGGAGTTGGAATGTTAGGGGTCGTTCGGTCTATTGGGGGCGATTCAACGCGTTCAAACCTACCTCATCCGGATCCGTTAGCTTGAACTCCCACTCATCGCCGGTCCAGGAGATGAAGTTTTGGCAGGTCTTGTCGGTGAGCAGTTCCAGCAGGAACTGCCACAGCTGAATGGGACCAGAACCCGTGAAGCAGGGGGCTCCACCTTGCGCACCGTAACTGCCGAGCATCGTCTTGTCGAAACCCATCGTCGTTCCCATGTACGCCGGATGCTGGAAGTCTAGCAGCGACGGATGGGCTCCCGGATGACCCGGATGTTGTCCCGGGTGGTGCAGTTGACTCCAGGGGTCTATGTGGGCCCCGAGTCCGGTACTGTCGTTGTTACTGTTGCCTCCCGAGCCCTGAGGTGATGTCGTATTGCTAGGTACGGTCTGGAAGGGGGGTGTGTCATACGGTGAGCTGTACTCATGGTAGCCGTCGTGATGCGGATGATGGTGCTGATGGTGATGGTGGTGATGGGAGCTTTGCGATCCGGCGCCAGCGCCAGTGCCTGCCCCTCCACCGCTGCTGCTGTGATGGTGCGGCTGATGGTAACGGCCGCCTCGGCTGGTGTACGGACCGGTCTTGTAGTGCGGCGGCATGTACTTCTGCTCCATCTGTATGGCGGAATAGAACTCCGGGCTGTTCTCCAGGTAGCCGTGGGTAGGCGTTTGCGTTTCCGGCTGCGGTAGCGAATGGTACTGATCCTGGTCGTCATAGTGACCCGGAACAACGCCAAAGTTCTGAAAGATGTTTGGTGCAATGTTAGATCGGTACCGGTAGATCGTGGATCGTTCGATAACTTACCGGTAGATCGTCGATGTTGATGAAGCTGTTCGGCTCGTGCTCCTCCTTCATCTGCGGATGGCTTCCTGCGCTGGATGTCGTCGATGGAGTATTCGCACTGTTGCTGTTAGGATAACTGGTGTTGGTACTATTTGCACTGCTGTTGTTGTTGTTATTGTTGGCGTTCCTCACTGCCGCTGCCATCGAGGACAGATAAGAGGACATACTGTTGTTGTTGTTATTATTGTTATTACTGTTGTTGCTGCCGCTGCTGCTACTGGTATTAGCGGAGGAGGATGAGTTGTTCGGGTTGCTGTTGTTGCTGCTATTGCCACTATTGCCACCACCTCCGCCGCCGCCACCGCCTCCTCCACCGGATCCTGTGCCGGACTGTTGCTGCTGCTGCTGCTGGTTGGACGATTGGATCAGCGGTGGCGGGGAACCGTCGCTACGATCGTGGAGGGAAGTATAACCTGAAAGAAACCCAAAAAAGAGTGTCTGTTGAGTATAAACATTCCGAACAACGTGACTTCCTTCCGGACACGTGCTCCGGCCGGCAGTTGTAAACATTTAACTACGATTTGGGGCTATGATTTGTGTGTTTATTTATGCAATGCTTTCTCTCCGGGAGGAAGTGCCGAGCATCGAGAGGAGAAACTAAAATTCAAAAACCACAATCGTCGTCAATGAACGAAAATTATTACTATGATTTTAATTAATGCTATTAGGAGAACTTTCAACCGTCTCTGTGTGGGTGCGTTGGTGGAGGCAGGGGAGAGAAGAATATTTCCGTTTCCGATCGACGTCTCGGCGTGGCCGGAGCTCGCGCTTAGGCGCGTGTTTGTGTTTTGTTGTATGTCGATTGTGTTTACAGAATCTGGTCGCGTGCGCGTGCATTTGCTTGGTGCCGGTTGTGGCGAAGAAGATGATGACGATGACGATGGGTGATTGGTGTTTATGTTAATACACAACACTTGTCTAGCGAGCGCAAGGTGGAGGCGAGCATCATCTTCCTCCGATTGGGGAGAAGCGAGGGAACAATAATGCGTTAAATTATCATATTCTGAGTGACGTCAACGACGGGGTGCGTGCTAATGAACGAGAGGTAATAACGCGCGTCAAGTGTGTGGATGAGAGTGTTGTGTAAGTGAGGGGAGGAGACTCGTAGCGGCCTGCAGGAAGGGCAGCTGGCGCGTAAGGTTTTGATTTGTTTGATGGGTCTGATCCAATGTTTTGTGTTTTAAGCATTTTGACGAGTTTGATGTGGGTCTGAGAGTGTCAATAATAAACCGGGGAAGAGTAGTAGCTGGAGTGACTTCAAAGAAAGGGGGAACGGATTGGAGAGTCGCTCCGGGTTGAATTGACTAGGCTTTGAAGTAATCTGTACTAGGAGGCAGAAGCTGTTTGATCTTAGATTTGTTTGCATTAAGTTAAACAAAGTTATCACTGGTTTTCTTGTCATTCTCGTAATCTCCGGATTAAGGAAGTATTTCAGTCTAGAAATTTGAAATCAAAGGGGGCAAATCCTCCGGGCCCCGAGTCCTGGTCATACATTCAATCATTCGAAACCAGAGTTACCTAATTTTATTTTTGGCACAAGCATTATCTGCATGCACATATGAATATTATGCCAATAATAATCACTACTTGCTTATTGTTTTACACACACACACACACACACAATCAAGCGGTCTGTTTGAGCTCGTATGAAAGAGATTTGAATCAGTTATCAAAATGTCTATTCAAAACAAAACGAAATATTAGTTACCTGCATCTGATTCGTGTGCTGTCAGCTTGTCAATTAGAAATATTTTTTACAAATTTTTTACAAAGAAATGTAAGTTTTATGTGATTTATACGGGTAAACTTACCAACATTGTTTTAATCATTCTCTTCTAGTGAAGGAGAACGTAGACAAAGTTTAAGAAAAGCAATCTAACTGCCCGGGTAGAAAGACCTTCAGACTGATAATGCCTCGTACTATCCAACCCTCCGGTGCTCAAAAAAAGAAAAGCATCACAACAAATATTGGATAAGGAGGAAGCAGTGCTAGCTAAAACACACCGGATCAATGGATCAAAATCTGAAAATAAATTCGTTGGGATCTGCTAGTCTCACAAATGATCCAGGACCTGAGGTGGCCGTCACCGAGGTCGACATTGCTAAAGACGTCGGTGATTCTGAAGTTGGCCAGGAGAATGGTTCGTGGCTTTCTAGCAACCCAGGTCCCAGGTTTTTTTTGAATCCCAAGAAATAAACGTTGATGCATGCCGTGGACAGTCTTATGATAACGCGAATAATATGAC
The DNA here is from genome assembly GCF_029784135.1 of Toxorhynchites rutilus septentrionalis. Taxonomy (NCBI): domain Eukaryota; kingdom Metazoa; phylum Arthropoda; class Insecta; order Diptera; family Culicidae; genus Toxorhynchites; species Toxorhynchites rutilus. Next base: position 36,177,493 of record NC_073744.1, read on the forward strand.
TGGTCCCTATTCAGGGGTGTAAGGTCGTCTTTTGCAGAAGAACTCGTCTGCTGTTTTTGTTCTTTGTGCATCACATTCTTTGAACTTAGTAGGTCATGCAGCAGCTTCTTGTTGCGTAGAAGCTGCAGCTTCTTCGGCTTTGTTCAAAAACTGTACACATTCCTTTCTTCATCCACCTGCTGATGGAATGTTCTGAGCGATTTCATGGCGAAAAATAATCGCAAGTTAACCATTAAACCACTTTCTGACACCCGTTGATCAGCACGGGCCGATGCAGCTGAAGTGCTTTTGGAATGGTGTGCTAGTATCAGGGAAGCTTTAAGTCACATTGAAACAACAGATGATCAATCTCCTGCAACAATGTATGAAGCGCGTTCGCTAGCGGAAAAGATGTATTGTCTTGAAACAGCTATTTTTTTTCCCAAAATATATATTTTATTAAGGCACCTGTGGCGTTAGCCTGACGGGGCCGGGAGTCCAATATTTTGACAATTTTTGTCTTACAACTATGTTAGTAATATGTAACCGATTACTCGCGGTTGGCTCGAGGTTAGTATTACAAGTGTTCTCATAATTGGTATGTTGCAGTCTTCGATGCTCTGTACGTGTGCCCGATACGGGATACTTCCTATTGGGATGCAGCTGACCATTAATCAGCAACGCCCCCCTAGTCTGTACCCCATATCTAGCGTGGTGCGTCTTTCTCGACTCGAGGAATCCAGGATAGAATGGTCACTAGCCGGCGCAATCATCAGCTCGTGTAGAGTTGTCATGAGCGGTACAACCTTTGGCTCTTGTTGAATGATCAGTGGACTGCACAACCTTCGGCCCGTGCATCTGTAAAGAGTGTGTGTATGTATTGCCGCGACTAAGTAAAAGTTTATAGATCGGGTAGGAGGGATATGAAACAGGGACACAACGAAGGAAACATCATTAAACCTTGACATCGGCGTTTCTGAGGAACAGGTATAGATGAAGCAGAAGATCAGGATCCCGGCTACCTAAGATATCCCGGACGGGGATATCCGATTGTCTGCTTTGTGCTCTCAGTGCTCTAGAGAGCTGAGAGCGAGCAGCATGGAACCGGATACACGACCAGACAACATGCTCGATGTCGTGGTAGCCATCGCCACAATCACAAAGATTGTTTGCTGCGAGCCCAATGCAATAGAAACCTTGAGGATAATCGTGTGTAACCAGCGACCGAACTCATCTTCACTCCACATGCGCTGCCAACTAACGAGTGTGTCCTGACGAGGAATGTGAAAAAAATCGTTATAAGCAATTTGCCTTTCAAAAAGTGTGCCTTCTGAAGCGCCCACCTTAGCTAACGAGTCCGCTTTCTCATTCCCCGGAATCGAGCAATGAGAGGGAACCCATGCTAAGGTAATCTTGAATAATTTTTCGACCAAAACACTCAATAGTTGTTTTATTCTTGTTAGGAAATAAGATGAGCGTTTATCAACTTTCATTGAGCGGATTGCCTCTATTGAGCTGAGACTGTCTGAAAAAATAAAATAGTGGTCGATGGGCAATGTTTCAATGATCCCTAATGCGTAATATATCGCACCCAGTTCAGCGACATACACGGAACACGGATCTTTGAGTTTGAAAGAGGCACTGGAATTTTCATTGAAGATGCCGAAGCCAGTGGACCCGTTTATGCATGAACCGTCAGTAAAGAACATTTTATCAGATCTAACTTTCCCATATTCTGCCGAAAATATCGGCGGAATAGAATCGGAGCGTAGGTGATCTGGGATTCCATGGATTTTTTGTCGCATGGACAGATCAAAAATGACAGAGGAATTGCAGAAGTGAGGGAAGCAAACTTGGTTGGAGATGCCTGGTGAAGGGTGCACGTCGTGGGTAAGGTACTCATGGTATAAAGACATAAAACTTGACTGAGGAGTCAGTTGGAGTAGATTTTCGAAGTTATCAATCACCAATGGATTCATGATCTTGCAACGGATGAGAAATCTGTAGGATAATTCTGTGAACCGAAGAGTAAGCGGGGGTACTCCTGCCAAAAATTCGAGACTCATCGTATGCGTCGAATGCAAACACCCCATGGCTATACGCAAGCAACGATATTGTATTCTCTCCAGCTTGAGAATATGAATCCTGGAAGCTGATCGGAAGTAAAAACTGCCATATTCTAACACTGATAATATCGTTGTTTTGTACAACTGAATGAGGTCTCCTGGATGCGCACCCCACTGTTCCGGTAATTGTTTGGAGAAAATTGATTCTTTGCTGGCATTTCTGTTTCAAATACGCAATGTGTCTCCCCCAGGTACACTTAGAATCAAAATATACACCCAGGTATTTGAAAAACATAGAGTGTTGGATCGTTTTGCCGGATAGGTGAAGCTGGAATTGGGCGGGTTCGTGCTTCCTAGAAAAAACGACCATTTCAGTTTTCTCCGTAGAGAATTCGATACCCAGCTTGAGGGCCCACGTGAACAGATTGTTCAGGGTATCTTGCAACGACTTTTGCAGAACGACGGGATTAGTACCCGTGATGGAAATAACTCCATCGTCTGCAAGTTGTCTCAGAGTGCAGTTTCTAGTTAGACAATCATCCATATCATAGACGTAAAAACTGTACAAGAGGGGGCTTAGGCAGGAGCCTTGTGGTAGGCCCATAAAACTGTAACGAGAAGATTTCGAGCTGCCATGAGAGAAAATCATGTGCTTTTCTGACAGTAAATTGTACAGGAAATTGTTGAGAATTGGTGAAAGTCCACGATTATGAAGCTTCTCTGAGAGAATTTCCATGGAAACTGAATCAAATGCCCCTTTGATATCGAGAAAAACGGAAGCCATTTGTTCTTTGCGAGCAAATGCGATTTGGATTTCAGAAGATAAAAGCGCGAGACAATCATTTGTCCCTTTACCTCGGCGGAAGCCAAACTGCGTATTTGACAGCAAATTGTTCGTTTCGACCCACTTGTCCAAACGAAGTAGAATCATTTTCTCTAACAATTTGCGAATACAGGATAACATTGCAATCGGCCTATACGAGTTGTGATCGCAAGCCGGCTTGTTGGGTTTCCGTATGGCTATCACTCTCACTTGTCTCCAGTCATGCGGGACAATATTCAGCTCCAGAAACTTGTTGAACAAGTTCAGCAAACGCTGTTTTGCCAAGTCGGGAAGATTCTTCAACAAGTTGAATTTAATCTTGTCCGACCCCGGAGCTGAATTGTTACATGAGAGGAGCGCAATTGAGAATTCCACCATCGAAAAATTCTCATAGTCGCATTGGAGTGGAATGTCGCGTACGACGCTTTGTGCAGGAACGGAATCGGGACAAACCTTTCTTGCAAATTTGAAAATCCAACGGTCAGAGTATTCCTCACTTTCATTTGTATGGTTCCAGCCACGCATTTTCCTAGCCGTATTCCAAAGAGTGCTCATAGCGGTCTCCCTTGACAAACCATTGACGAACTTCCGCCAATATCCACGCTTTTTTGCTTTAATCAAACCTTTTAGTTTGGCTTCTAGAGCTTGGTACTTTAGAAACCATTCCACTAATCCAGTTTTCCTGAATTTTTTGAAAGCGGATGATTTTTCAAGGTAGACCTTTGAACACTCCTTGTCCCACCAAAGTGATGGAGGACGACGTCGGAAAGTGGTAGCCGGTACACGTTTCTTTTGAGCTTGAAGTGCGCTTTCGTAAATCAAACTCGATATAAAGTTATACTCTTCGAGTGGAGGAAGTTCATGCATTGAAACAATTGCTTCAGATATTATTTCCGCAAATGTTCTCCAGTCAATATTCTTCGTGAGGTCATACGAAATATTGACTGACTCACGAGAGCTTGATTCATTAGCGATCGATAAAATTATTGGTAGGTGATCACTACCGTGGGGATCTTGGATTACCTTCCACATGCAATCCAGGGATAACGAAGAAGAGCATAGAGATATGTCTAGCATGCTTGCCCGTGCAGGAGGATTGGCTATTCTGGTTGCTTCCCCAGTATTCAAAACTGTCAATTTGAAGTTGTCGCACAGATCATAAATCAAAGTGGCACGGTTGTCATCGTAGAGTGATCCCCATGCTGTTCCATGGGAGTTGAAATCACCTAAGATTAACCGCGGCTCCGGCATTGCCTCATAGTATCAAAGAACTGATGGCGGCCTACCGTAGTTCTGGGAGGGATATATATCGAAGCAATGCAGAGGTCTTTGCCATTGATTGTCTGGCACCTGAAACAGCTATGATGACGAAGATTTGGTGTCGGATACTTCTTCAGTTTTAATAGGCGACGTTAGCTATGACGTTAATGTGGATTTGAAAAAGGTTGTTGACTTATACGACTCATTGGATGTATTTTTGCAAGAAGAGCAAAACTGTTTTATAGAACTGGAGGAAGAAGCTGTTGCCTTAGTACAATTGCGGAATATCGACATACTAAAGACAGACCACGGGAGACCAAGTTGAAACGGCTGATGTATATAAGGAAAACTTCAAGCGCTTAACCTTTGATGTCATATTGGATGCACTTAGAGTATAGATTCAAGGGCATAGTGGAATTATGCACTCTATCGGAAGCTGAATTGAGACTGGAGGCTAGGAAGCTACCTGGAGTGTATGTTAATGAACTGTCAAATCAAAACACGAAGATCTTTGTCCCTCACAACAAATTGTATTGCTTCACGATGAGGATACGGCGGATACGTTTCCGAACGTATATATCGGTCTGCGAATGTATTTGAGCTTGATGGTTACTAATTGTTCTGTAGAGAGATCTTTCGGCAAGTAAGCTTTAATTAAAAACAAATCGAGAAATGCATCGAAGAACAAAATATTATTCTCACTATGTCTGCTGAAAGTAATATCTTTAAGACAATCGATTTTGAAGATTTGATTAAGGACTTTTCCGAAATAAAATGCAGGCGACAGTCCTTACTGCTCTAGTAAAATACGTGCAATTTTATTTTTTATTTTTTCCTGTTCATTTTTTTTTATTTTTTCCTGGCAGACTTATCTCACTTCTTAACTAGGCGAACCTAGCCAGAATTTTCACCTGCCCCCGGGCTTCTGAATGCCAAAGGGGGACTAGGCTCTGCGGAATGCACGTATCTGCATGCTCGTGCTGTTTCAGTCCTGACCGAGAAATTGTCGGACAATCGCGCAGGTGCTAAGGATGACCGACTTTTGGATGCCGGCCAATTCCTTCTCCATGTTCAACACCTTTAGCGCTTCCAGAAGTGTCTTCGGGATAATTCCAGTTCCAGAGAGAACGACTGGAACAATTCTTGGGACCTCCCTTAGCCCCCACAGTTCCTTGAGCTCCACGGCCAATGGTCGGTACTTGCAGATTTTGCGACCGTGGGTCTCCTCCAGATTCTGGTTCAGTGGAATAGCGACATCGATGATGGTGACTTTGCGGTCGCTCTTGTCGTAAACCATTATATCTGGACGGTTGTGGTGGATCGAGAGGTCGGTCAGAACAGTGCGATCCCAGTACAGCTTGAAACGGTCATTTTCCAGGACAGGTTTCCTTATTTTTTTTTATTTTTTTATGTTTGTTTTTAATTTTTCTTTTAGTACAATACACTAAATTAAGATCTCCACTGTCAACAAATGGACCGTTTGAAGCTAGCGATTGACCAGAATCGTCCAGAATCAGCCAATAAAGGAGGTGTTTTGCTCCATCAGGACAACGCAAGGCCACACGAATCCATGAGCTTGATTGGGATGTTTTAATGCATCCACCATTTAGTTTAGATCTGGCACCAAACGATTACCACCTTTTTCTCACATTGCAAAATTTCCAAAATGATAAGAAATGGGGATCAATAGAAGGTTGTAAAAATCTATTCCTAGAGTTTTCGCCAATAAGGACCAAGACCTCTATGATAGAGACATTATGAAGCTACCATTACAACAAAACGGTGCATATATGACCCAAATCGGCTTATTAAAAATAGGTTCGAATTTTACCCAAAACTAATGGATTACTTTTTCCCCAACCTATTATTTTTGCAATATGGAACAAAACTACAAGTTTTCACGAAAATCTGAGAACCATTCTATCAGTTTGGCAGGGAATGGCTGTAGAGAGGAAATAGTAAAACAAATTAATAATGTCACGAATGAAATAGGTAGGTTTTTCCGATTGTACTCGCAGCTCACATTTTTCCAGAATCAGATTCCATCGAGCGAGAGGTATAAATCGTTCTGTTCTGTGGTTTCAGTTTTTAATTTCACTTGCCAAAGCTGAGATGTTCATTGGGAAATATTGCTGCTGTGCCGATTACTCGTGTCGCGTAGTGGAAGCATTCTGTGCAATGAATATTGCACAGGGTTTGCTGAACAGAATAAGGGTCTGGAGTTGATTCCGCAGATGTCAGGTTATATCGTGCGAGAGATAAAATTTATTTTATTTCTGTGGCTGAGGCTGATAGTTTAAGTTATGTTTTCCAAACTGATCCTTTTCAAAGTTAGAGGCGAATGAGCTACAGCAGCTTCAAATCTCCATAACTCAATTCTCTCTCTCTTTCTCTAACTGACTGTCTCCTTCTCTCTTTCTTTCACTATCTCTCTTTATCTCTCTATTTTTAGTTTTAATTTGGTTCTCAATTTTTAATTTTACTCTAGAACTCTTATTTTCGTCAAAGAATTTTCTTCCGACTTGCACTATGATCACGCGTATTCTAGAGCTTTCAGCACGCGTATACTTTCAAGGCGTGTTATCAGGCATAGAAATCTTAACTAGGTACCAAGGCGCGTAGAAGTATATCATAAGGTGGGCCAACTTGCTAAAACCATTCTTCAGTCATCTTGGAAGTCTACTGTGTTTTGTTTGTAAACAAAACACAATACGCTAGTGCTGAAGCTTGCTCCTGATCAGTCTGTCTCTTTCACGCTTCAAGAAAATAATTCCCCTTCTGCTTTCTTCCGTACGGTTTTCATATACCGCTCCCCTACCCAACTTAGTGACGAAACGGCCTCACCTAGTACCATAGACCCGTCTTGCTAGGTACTACCGATAACAATGACTCAAGTAATTCCTACGCTGAGAAGGTAAAAAGTTCCCCTTGGAACGTTAGTGCCATACGAGAAGAGGGAGAATCTCTTTTGACAAAAAAAAATCTTCTTTGAAAATTACGAAAAGACGCTTCTGATGACACTCTTGCTTGCATATCCCACTTGTTTATCGTTCCTGGAGAGATCTAGGTAGCGCTAACTTCTTCACACTGCAGATCACTTGTACGATCAGTAATTTCCTCGTAAACTTCGATGTTTTCTTTTTTTTTCTGAACATCAAATTTGGACTCCTGTTCAGGCTGTCGATGAAAGTAGGTTTTGTCATCCATCACGGTACCACACGATTTGGTGAGCAATTGCGTGTTGAGTTTTCTAATTAAACACGTAGCTCTGAACGTTTCATAGTTTTACTCGTAGGATCATCTCTTTCAGTACAGGTGCCGAATAAGAGAAAACAGGTCACGTTTTTCTTATGAAATAATGTTAACGTTAACAGCTATGTTTGCTGCGAAAGGAGTTTGCTATCGTCTTCAGTGGTGTGGTTTCGTTCGGTAAAGGTACCGCGTCAATTTGCACACCGTTCGGTGGAGAGTGCTTCTGTATGTTCACATCGCACGCACATAATGTTGTTTTTTTATGCGTTGCTACAGGAAGTTTCAAGACATATAACGTTTAATTGGACTTTTTGGGGGTTTTCGGACAACTTTTACGATAACTCCTTCTATTGCCTTCGACCGTATTTGACCACGGGTATTTGCGATGAATCTATGTGAAGCTTCCGGATTTTTATTGTGCACCATTTTTTTCGCGATGATTTGCTGTTTCGACGACATGATCTTGAATACTGTTTATGATAGTTTTGTTATGGAATTTGGCCAGATGACAACAGAACTTTCAACAAGATTTACTAACAATTTCATTTTTCTTATTCCCACGGTTAAAAAACGAAAAAAAAACTGAATCCGGAATCATTCAATTCAGTTTCAGTTTTTCAGTCTTTTAATTTGATGTTGTTATGCCTGTAATCTACCCTTAGAAAAATCCTCGGTCGAAAACTACTAAATACATTTGGTAATGCAAAATTAGTAGAATGTACAAATTTTTTGTACATATTGTCAACAAACCCGCATCCCTACCAGAGATTAGTATATTTTACTCGATAACATTAGTAAGCTTGGATATTGTCATATCTGAAAATTGGTGAGAAAAGCGCGTATTAACCATTTTCATTGTTCCCATAAGGCAATACGGAGGTATAATAAGGATATAATTCTGATACGTGCATTTTCGGCGAGAAAATGTAGCCGATATTGGGCTTCCGAATCATGGTTCTGCTTGACATATGTGTTTATTAGTACGGTCGAAAATGACTATAGATTGGTAGTATTTACCAAAAAATTCGTTATATTTACTAATTATTTCTCTCAGTGTAGAACAAAAATTTTGAATTGTGAAATAAGTTCCATATCTGGCATCCAGAATCTATCACATTTCCTAAAAATATTCGCCATCGGCTAGCAAAAGTTGGATTTGTGTACATATCTGTAGAATCCACACAGTGGGAGTGGCTGTAGAGAGGAGTTCAAAGAATCTCAGAAACGTATACGGTGAATCGATGAATCAAACTTGGTTTGAGAAAGGAAGAGGGCTCATATGACCAGATTTTGCTTTGTGATTTAGCTCGGCACTATTCGAATGCTCTAGATTGGGAAACGACTTCATTCATATTTCCCTCCGCCAAGGTGTTTTTCGAAGAGAACTTCCCACCAATTATACCACTATCTTCCACGGTGATCGGCAGCAGGTGATCGAGCGTGGCTAGCCGACTACAAACAACCGAATCTCGAAATCCACTTAGGACAACAATTCCGCTACATACAAAAGAAAACACCAATTGACAGCGGCAATCGATTCGGACGGCCACTCCATATCCTGTGTGTGTGTGTCCGTCCGTCCGTTCGTTCGTCATACAACAAAGTCGTCGACTCTTGTAAATCCATTCATTCATAAAATGATTTGTTTACTTTTCTGCCTTCTGCCTGCCTGCCTGGCACAACATGAAACAAGAACAGGAACACTCCGGCCGCCCCCGCGCTCTGCCTTTTTCGACAGCCAATATTTGACATTTTCTTAGCCTTAGCCAACAACACGGTTTGTTTATTTGTCAAACAAAACGGGCCGACCAAACAAGTTCGCGCGGACGCTTGCTTTGATTTAGGGGCAGAATAAAAGAAACAAAAAAAAGATAGTCATACAGTCATTGGCGTTCGGGTTTGGATAAACAACCGTAAACTGTAGCGCTGGATTTCGATTCCGGAAAAGCCAGGCGGATCTTTTTGTGGACAAGAAGTCGGACATTGCCCAACACAAGTCAAAAAATGGGGGATCAAACGAGCGACGAGAATGCTGGCGGAAGCAATCCCGGCCAGCGTTTTTGATCTCGTTCTGTGATTTTATAGCTCGGTTTCGAGAATTTTATGGCACCTTCCGATTCGATCAAAGAATGCGAAACTTTTCCTTTTCCTGGACATCTCGGAGGACCAGATATAGAGAGACACACCGAATCACCGACGACCGAAAGTAGGCGTGGTGATGGTGCTCGCTTCTAATCTCACGAAACGAACTCGTGTGGCGTATTTATTTCCCATAAACGCGAACCGAGCGGTGTCTGTGCCTGCTGCTGCTGCTGCTGCGCGTACTCTCGAGGAGAGGGAAAGACGAGATACGCGCATTAGAAAGGGACGGCGGTTTGATCTCGAGCGTGCGCGCACACACTCTCTCATATTTCGGTGTGAACACGTATACGGCCTGGGGAGGCACTGGGATTTGATGATTCGATTTTAGATTTCCGACCAATCACGCGTCGCGCAACCGGGATAATCAACATTCGGGTGTGAGCAGGAGGGGAGCTGTGCCCGAGCGCGAGCGCGCTCGAATGCACAATCGTTTTGTCTTTTTCTCGAGGGGGGCACGGGAAACGAACCAAGAAAGAAAAAAATACCATCTCGGCTCGATCGAGCGCGTGATTCGATGTTTTCGACTGTTCTCTTAGACATACTGGATTTCGGGGTGAAATTCAAGGGTGAAAGCATTGCGCTCCAAATGGCTATCAATTTTGCAGCATCAGCAGCCGACCCCAGAGTGTGGCCAGGACCAGAAGTGACAATGTTTGTCCACCGCTGCCTGCTATCGTCCGTCATCATAATTAGCGCTAATCTATGCGCTTTGACATACACTCTGCATCAAAGTGTGTTCGAGAGCGCGCGCGCTTGTGAGGAAAAACTCGTCTAGTCGTCGTCGGTCGTGCGTAGCCCACTTTAAGCCCCCCATTAAGAGACCTCTATTACTTGTTGTGTGTGGCTTGCTTAACAGCATCGCGGCAACGGCAACGCACATTGCAGCAGCAGCAGTCGAGGTAAGAGTCACTGGACTGTAAACTCACACGCATCATCCTCCCCGGGGGCTTCCTCCGCTGCGCTGCGATGGTCCAGTTTTGCTGCTCCATTCAGAAGTTTTCATTCGCAATTAGTGGTCAGCTGAGCCTACCTACGCTTGTGCACAAATGCAAATCCGATGGTACAGGGTCTTTCAAATTGAACTTCTACTTCTACAAAAGTGAACCGATTTTGATTTTTAAAAAACGAAAATGAAGCTTATTTGAGGACATTTTCGATGTGACCACCGCTTTTTTCGATAACGCGTTTTAAGCGGTGAACAAAATTCTTCATTCACAACTCTAACATTACGACTTCGATGCTGTAGAAAATCCAAGTTATTTCTTCTTTAAGTTCCTCCAAATTTTGTGGCTTATTAACATAGCAACGGTCCTTTCCCCCAGAGGAAGCAATCGACGAAGAGAAATGTTGAAATGCTTACCAAAAGAGGACAATGTTTCATGTTTCGAGCAACCGAAGCCGCTCGAGTAATACGATTTCACTAAAAAATACACGTTCTTGTAAATTGTACGTCTTGACATTCAAAACCATCTGATCAGACTGAACGAGTAGTGTTACCATCGACGGAGCGAAACAAAAAATTATAAGGAGCTATTCGATTGTTTTTTGCGTGAGCGTTTAATCTGGAGGACTCTGTATTTTTGCTGATGCAAGGGGAAGAAAGGGTAGATTGAGATAAGAAGCTACGCTGTTTAAGGTAGACTGGGGGGCTTATTTTCTGCTGCTGAATCGCCCCATTTCGGAGGTCGGAGAATTCGTAGTCCACACGATCGAAGACACACGAACACGAAAGAAACCAACCATCGCATGCAATACTTTGCACAAATGCCTCAACTGCGTGAGTATATATTCATAGTTTAATATATTTATCACTCTATTGAAATTGAATCAGCTGAAAGTGTACAGTACGACAAATAGATTGATTCATTTGCAGCACAGAAACATCATGGTATCGAGACCGAGGAAGTTCCAGGAATCAGAAAAATTAAATCCAAAACATAGGATTCGAGGATTCGGAAATTTGGAATGTAGAATCTGAAGTCGGGAGTACATAATACGAAAGCTGGGAAATCGAAAATCTCAAATTCGAATTTGGGTCTAGAATCAGAAATTGGGAACCCCGGATGTAGAACATCTGAAATATGCATCTGAACCTCACATACGGACCCTTCCATATTGAATACAATATCAGGAATCTGGATCTGAATCATTCATTCATTGTTCAGTACACCAATGTTTGTAAAACATTTATCGATTGATTCAACGTCTTGTCTTACCCCAATTCTGGTATCGTTCGAAATGTCAGTTCTATTATCAGTACCAGGTCTCGACAACGTCAAATTCAACTGACGATAGTCAGCGGACTATGAAGAAATTCGCCTTCGCATTCAATTGGAAATGAGTTTTGGCTTCTCCCAGCAGTTTCTCCGTCAACATGACTCAACAGTCATTCTGGCGTTTACTTGCTATCACACATATAAAATAGCGTGCAGTGGTGTGTTCAGAGCCACTGACAAATTTGTGAATTTTGTTGATATAGAGTCGTTTTTCTGTATGTTCTTTTTCACAAAATTGAACTCGGAACGAAGTGAACTCAAATTTTGTTTAGAATTCCTCCCAAACTGCACGCTATTTTGCACGCTAACGCGAGGACCTTTATAGCATATTTGATAACTGTCTAAGTTCGTTGGTTTGAGTTCACGGTGGGTAAACAATAAATCGTCCGTTAATGGTGTAACTACTTTTTTTTGCATCAGAAATCATGTTTTCGTTTCACTTCATATGGACGTAAAAATAAGGTTGTGGAGGCGATCTGGCGTAGTGGTAACATCCATACCTCTCAGGCAGAGATCACGAGTTCAATTCTCACTCCCGACATTCTTCCAAAAACGGAAGTAAAAGTGTCGAACCAGCCGAAATGTGTTGAAAGTCACTATAATAGAGAAAAAAAAAGATTGTGTAAGCGGGTAACGGGATTCATGTCAGGGGCGTAGAAGTGTGGATTGAAGCCAGGTTGAATGAAGAGGCATACTTGAATTCCTCAGTCACGTCAAATAGAATAACAATTTGCTGGAAGCTCGTCAATTAATTTTCTAGTCAATTCAAATCGTGTTGACGACGAATGCCGAAGTCCTGGAACCTGTAATGCGTATTTTTTTTCGCAAAGTGTCTCTTATTTTGCTCCTGTATTGCTATGGCATATACAGGTCGGATTCATCCATATACAAACACGATTATACTACATGGGTTGAAAAGTCCCGGGGTTTTTCAACAGATGGCGCCACTAAAAAATGAACAATAATCATTTCGTGAGGATCATCTGTCGCTAGCTTATGTGTGGAGTTTCATAAAATTTAGTTATTTATATATATATTTGTATAATATTTGTTCACAAACTACAGTTGGTTAAGTGTCACTACTTGAGCATTCGTACAGAAAATGGAAAAAGAGAAATATCGTATTTTGATCAAACATTGTTATTGATGGGAAAAACTCCTGAACAATCAATGCAGTGGTTAACGAAATGCTATTCCACTTCTGTTCCTTGGAGAACAACAGTTTATCGCTTAGTGAATTTGAAAAGGACCGTACAAGCACCGCAGATGCACCTCGCTCTGGAAGGCCGAATCCATAAATCGTAAAACAAGTGCATCAACTCTCGTTTTGAACGATCGTAAAGGGAAGTTACACGAGTTAGCTGAGGCCGTAGACGTTTTAAAAAAACGTGTGGGATATCTTTTGCACGACAATTTGAACACGAAAAAGCTATCCGCGCGATGGGTGCCGCGTTTGCTGACCGTCGACCAAAAACAACGGTGCGTTGACGATTCGGCGTTGTTGAAGCGTAATCGAGTGGATGTTTTGTAACAATAGACGCAACGTGGATCCTGAGTCCAATAGGCAGTCTACAGAGTGGCACTGAGGCATATTTTGGAGACTTAGACGTTTCGTACTCCAGAAAGAGAATCGAAATGTTGGAAATTCGCTATACCAAGTGTATTGTCCGCGAAGGAAACTATGTTGAGGAATAAACACAGCCTTGCTCAAAAAAACGATTGTTTTCATTAAAAATCCCGGGACTATTCAGCCCATGTGGTTGGTATATTGATAATTTGGCCACCGGAAAGTCGTATGTGTCACATTCCTTACTTCGTCGTGCTCCGATGTTATCATATGAATTTTGAATTTCCATTAGAGAGAAGTTTCAGAATCTCAAAGTGAACATAAAGTGTCCTAATGTCCTAATATCATCCACTCGCGGATAATCGGGGTTCTAATGTATACAGAAAATCGCCTCTGGTTTGTGTAAATTAAGTACCAGTATAGGTGGACAGCACATTTAATGAAACTTTGAAGCTCATTGAGTAGAATGTATGAGGATGTCAAAAAATTTGCTAAATATTTAGTGTGGATGTAGAGATGAACAAAACAGTTCACTTCGATGGACGCTTCTGCCGCTGGCCGTAAACCCGAGTGAATCCGAACCCGAACATTGAATGATAGTTGGAACCCAGCATACGTAAATAGCTACGCAGCTATCTACGTCCTGGTATTGTTATTTTTAGATTAGGAAGAAACATTTGTTGAATGTTAATGATATTCATAATATTTTAGAAGTTTATTCGGGAAAAAAGAGTTGCTATTCTTGGGGGGAAATCTAGATTTCACAGAATATCGTACTTCCACCAGAGAAAATCCCGTGTCGATATTTCGCAATTTTCACAGACGATCCAGTAATGGTTACCATGATCCTAACGCCCACGCGATATGCCAGAGAATAGATTGATCGAGATTTACTTTTTCGTTTGGGATTTCAGCTAAAACTTTATTTCTTTCACTAAATTTATGACGAGTCGACCTCTTCTGGTATTTTCCTGATAAACAGGAAGAGTTTAATTATTAATAAAAATATGGAAGTGGTGTCCAGGACAAGACCGCATCGGTTGACTTGGGAGCCGATGGAGCATTTCCCCTTTTTCTAGACACACACATTGACACTGCGGCCACAATCGGTTATATATAGTTGTACCCCTTTGACAACGCATAAAAAAAAACAATACGTTTCCCTTTTGTTTTGCTTCTGGGCGTCAGGGCAAGCTCTGCACTATGCTTGCTTGGTGCAAGTGCGTATACTGAGAACGCATTTTGAAGCAAAAACTTGCCATCCGTTCAACACGGAACGAAACTGTCAAATTGGACCTGAGCTTGATTACAGCGAATCCAATATTTATAATGTGGCTTGTGGCTTTGTTGTTTTCTTTCCCTTTGGATAGAATGATTGATGGTTGCCCGCGATTATTTTCGCAATGGTATACCGTTTTGTCTCAAATTCCGAACACTTCATTTTTGAATGTAAATTTACTGAACTTTAATATTTTCAATAATTGAATAATAAATACCCTGACATTCTTTGTGGTGTAGGCTATATTTTAACATAATTCACAGGTGTCGATACTGTGTATAACTTAAAATACTAAGCATTTGCAAAAAAGTGACCAGCGATAAAATGTTTGCGTTAGCAAATTCGGAATTAGAATCAAGTTTCGAAGCACAATATCAGCAATGAATTTGAATCAAGTTTCGAGGCAGTAATTTTTGGGAGTGTTATATTTTTCCAAAGAATAATAGCTAATTCGCTTCGATTTAATATATCGATCATCTGAATCGGTCTAGTAGCTCAAAAGTTATTATTTTAAAAAAAATGCATTTTGGGTGTTCGGAATTTGAGATCAAACATATTTTTAGTTTTTCACCATGAATATGAATATGAATAAAAAGTACCATTTTGAGTAATGAGACACTGTGTAATGGACAAAACTGAAGTGTTCGGAATTTGAGACAAAACGGTATCTCCTATACCGTATAATTCGTAGAGTGACCCCCCCCCCCCCCTAGTTAGAAATCCAAGGCGTAATCCTACGTCAACAATATAAAATTATCATTGTTATGATAGATGCGCAGAAAAAAATTTCAACCGATTGATGCAAACATTTTTACGATCTATCAAGAAATGATCGAATTATAAACGCTCGAAATCTTTCATTGTTTCTTTAATGTTCAAATTTTCATCCAAGACTGGAATCGAGATAGAGATGCGCAGCATAGAAGAATTAAAGCATCAACCGACAAATGATGGAAGGATTGAGACAACACGTATGAACAGAGAATCCTGCCATCCTGAGATGGTTAGTATCGCATCATTCGGTAAGATTGGGGAGACGAACGACTGTTTGTTATACAACTCGATGTCTCCGTAATCCTATACAACAACAGTAACAACCATTCGGCGCAGGAGGCTTCTGATGGGTGATTGTATCCAGGATATCCCAGTTTTCGATGTTTGGAAATTCCAATGCAAGAATAAGTTGGAAATTCCCATGGAACAGTTCAAAAGAGCTGACAGGCACGGAAAGCATGTTCTGAGATTTGGGAATACACATTCCTTTATTGCTTTAGCAGTCGGCTGACAGTTTAATTTGATTATTTTCACTGTCTTCCCTGTATCTGAAGCAGTGTTGACAAAAATCATCTTCGCTAAGCTCAAATGCATAGATTTTCGGGCTAGGTTACATCTATAACCTATATATTCCAAACGAAAATCAAAATGACAGATCCAGACAACCAGTGAATATGAGCAAATGAACTTTGATTCTTCAATATGTTTTGAAGTTTTTTTTATAAATAACAGCGAAGTTATGAACCTCACTCAATGCCGTATTCATTCATTATAGCAAATTTGTTCATGCATCATTGATATGAACGAAATGAGCTCGTTTGTTATTGTCATTAATACAATGAGGGCAGTGAGTTTCAAGCTGAAAAAAGTCACATTGAAACTAAATTATTTTCGTTTCTCATAAATATTAGTTGATATTCTAAGACAGTGATCTGAAGTATTGATAACACATTGGTCAGTGCGCAGGAACTCTAAATTTCATACTATAAATTTTTTCGCGCTTTCGAGATCGTTCATCTTTGACTGGATGTGCTTTGACCAAATGTGCAAAAACGTGTTTCAAAACTCACATTATTCATATCGAACTTCTTCTTCGTGATTGTGGACTATCAGTTTCATTTGGAAAACACATTTCCACCACACCACTTGTTGAACACACATGTTGTCTTTTGAAAAACGGTAATAGACCACAACTTACTCTTAAAATAAATCGACCGATAAACTGGGATCAATTGACACACTAACGACGAGGAGCGTCTCTGTCGGCCGGGACCGATCACGATCACGATCAGCTCAAGTTCAAACATATAATTGCGCGTAATTCACCCTGCGGATCCGACAACTAACCACCAATCGGCACGGACGCTTATCCTGACCGTTCAGGTGACAACGCTATCTACGCTATCGATCGATTGAAGTCGCGTTGAAAGCCACGGCTAGCGCGCGTACGCATCTCTGGCGATCACCTCACCTTACTGCGGCGAAGATGCGTATGTGCGAATGAGCTCTTTTCCCCCCAACGATGGGGACCGGGGACCGGGGAGACAATCTCTCGTATTAATTTTAATTTTAATATTATAATAACTGTTTTTCCACCCCGGGAAGGCTTCATCCTTCCCGGACGCGCTCCCGCCCGCTCCGGCGTCGGGGGACCAATTCTCCGGAGCTTGTGCGATCTGTAATTATCGATTTTATCGTCTCTTTGCGCACTGTGAAGGTTCCCTCGTCCGTGTCTCTTATTCGGTCTACTGCCGTGGCGGCAGCACCAGCAGTAATTAAATGAGGCACTCTTTTATTTATGGTGAGATAGATGGAGCCCCACTTAGCGGGGCAAAAGTGACATTTTTACAGTCGTCTCTAACCGCTTGGGATGATTAACGATCGCGAAGTGATCGATTCCGCTGCTGCCCCAACGCGGTCGTGGGGTGCGAGGTAGCAAACATTGCACCGGTGCAGCGTGCAGTTCTGACACTTCCTCAAAGTGCATGAGAACATCCTTCTCGGCAGGCCAATATCCGCGCGCGATGCGATGATAGCTCGCGGATTCCACACGCCTAGCAGTGGTGTGGTTTGGCTGGTTGGTGCAAAGGAAGCACCATCTCTCAGCCTCTATTTCCTTTCGCGGTCGCTAACGAGACTAGGAAAACAATTTATTTACCGGAGCTGCTCCTGCAGCTATCTCCCTTGTGACGCATCTTTTCTGATTCAAGACGATAATGAAGTTATCAAACGCGGAGGGCAAGGGAGAAAAGGGATGGTAATAAAAAAACACGTACACACACAGGGAGAGAGTGTTGAAAATGCGGTTCCATTTATTATTTCCGCTCCGGTGGTGTGTCCCTCCCGTGTCGATCCCGGTTCCGTTCATTTCCGTTCTCGTAGAATGGAACCAACGCACGGGGGACGAACCCAGGTTTGGAAAGGGGATTCTCGGCGGCGATTCCGGTTCTTCCGAAGCACCGACGAGTGAGAGAGAGAGAGAGAGAGAGAGAGAGAGAGGAAGAGGTTAAGGAAATTTAGCGAATTCGTCTCCGGTGAGGAAATTGATTTTGCACAAGCAGAAGCAATGATTTTTATTATGCTAAATTTCGAAAGGTGGAAAAAGTGGATCGAAGCGTAGGAGTGTTTCATAGCGCAGCAAGCGATATGACATTGAGCTCGAAGGCGAATCGAGAGATGGATGTGTCGACAGTCGGAGCACATACTTTCACGGCCTTGGAGCTTTAACGTTCAACGCAATGACGCAACGCAATGTTGGTTGGATGATGGTTTTTTGTTTTTGGTGGTTTACAGAAGGCTGCGCTTGCATTTGATGATCGGGAAGAACAAAACTGTGTTTGCAAGGGGAACATTTTTTTAATTTAAGAATACAAAATAATAGGTTCTATCGAATGTCAAATGTTATTAAAAATGTTTTAGGCATACACATTCATTAAAAAAGACTTTTGCTAAGTATTTCTAGTATGCGAATTTATGATTCAGATTGTTCTCCGTTCCAATGGATACAACATTTTGGTATTTGGGTTCAAGAGTAAAATTAGAAGTGATTCAAAATTTCAAACTTCAACGCTTCAATACTAATCCCAGCACTTTCACAGTAATATTTTGAACGGTTGAATTGCAAGATATTTTTCATTCTGTTTAACACGTTCGTCGCTCAAAACGACTTTCCGAGTTTCTTGCGGAGCCCAACTTGCGGATAAATTTTAAAATGAAGATCAAACTTAGTTTGTAGACAACTTTTACATGATATAGCAATATCTTATTTTATTTGAAGATGAATTGACAACAATAATACATGCCAAAGTCATATTATATGGGTTTCGCAAAAAGCTACAGTCAAACCAGTGAATTATTAAAAAGTAAAGTATAAAGATTATAATGATATAGTTATGATTTTATTATTTTTCTACATATCCTATAGTTACACTTAGGTGCCTATTCTATCAAATTCCTTTTAAAAATCCTATTCAATTTGAACGAAGAAAGTGTCACCCATATCAGGGTGACGGGGTGTCGAAAGTGTTAATTTGATCCCAGAAATAATCGGAGAAAAGTGTGCAATGCGATGAAATGATAGTTCCCCATTCAAACAAGTTCGTTACGTTTAAAAAAAATAGCACGGCTAGCCTGAATTGAAACAAAAGATTTTTCCGTCACCATGTTACTCGATTGTTCTCCGGAAGATCCATCGAATTATGGCATAAAATTATGGCCCACTTGTCGGAAGAGTTACGGTGTGAACAGTGAGCATTTGTGATACTTGTATGAATGAATCGAATGAAAAACCAAGAGAACACTGCAGCCAAAAATTGTCCGTACAGCACCGACTCAAGTTTTTAGGCATTATAAAAAAACACATCCAATCACAATCGCATCCAAACACAATCAATCTAATCCATCCAATCCAATCACTTCAATTTTCATATTTTTCATTTTGGTATGCAACCAGCTTCCTATTTTCGGGGTTTACTTGTTAAACAACACTTAAGACTTTTTCGAACGTTCTTGAAGAAGTTCATTCAGAATTCGACCGCACAATGTTGAATCTGACCGCACAATGACCGATTTCTCCATGATATTCGGCAAAAATATATTTTTGTAGGTTTTTAATTAAACATTATGGAAAAATACCAAAAAAAATTCTGCTTTTGTTATGAACCTCTCATACCTCCCATCATTCTCTGCACATTGACATTGTCAGCCGTTTCTGTCATTTTCTTCCCCCAACTTTTCATATCGGATGGTGTTTTGATTGTTTTGTCACTCTCCATCAATTTACGCTTGACAATTGTCCAATATTTTTTTCATTCAACAAAGAACCTACCAGAGCGGTCAAATGACCGCTTTTGAAACTCCAATTAAAAATAATAAATTCCACTTTTTATATTTTTATTATAATTGACGAATTTCATGCCAACTCGACTGGCCGTTGGCAGCACCATTTCAGATAGCAGTGAAACGTTGTGGGTGTAAAGACATGGGTCATTTAAGCAACTTTGCATACTTGAAATGTTCGAAAAATAATTAGACTACTTTTTGGAAATAGCCATTTTTTTTCTTAATTTTTTACAAAAAATTATAACTTCAAAACTATGATACTTACTAAATTCATGTCAAAGGATGAAACGTAGGAAATTGTTTAAATTTTCACAAAAAAATACCAAAAATTTTTTGGAAAAAAATTTTGCTGACAAAAAAGTTATTTTAAAAATTAAAATTCATTTTTCTCAAAAACTTATTTTTTTTTAAAATTCCCAAAAATATATATGAATAGTTACCACAATTTCCAACAAGTCGTCCATATATCGAAAGATGGGCACTTTTACAGGGAAAAAGTTTTCCGAACAACAACTTTTCCATATTTTCTTTGAAAAAAAATACAATCCTAAGTAATTTCCTACATTTCATTCTCTGATCAACTTTTTGTAGAATCTCATGGTTTTTAAATTAATATTTTTCGAAAAAAATACTCAAAATTTAAATAGAAACCTACGAAAAAATCTATCAGACCTACAAAATTTAAGTATATTTTAGTATATATATAGTATATGCTTTTAAAATTCTGAAAAAAATGGATGTAAATAGCCCTTAAAATTTCCAACAAGTTTTTTATACACCGGACGATGGGCACATTTTGAAAGAAAAAGTTTTTCGAACAATAATTTTTTCTTTGAAACAATGATATTATTCAATGAGGTACATATAGAGGTGGAGCAGTAGGCGAAGTGTATCTGTATTGGCAAACAAAATATCGTGTCGTAATTATTTGCATTCAATATGGAATGTATATGGAAGAAACAAAACAATGTTAAAAGTACTCACGGTTGCATGATAATTTGAGCCAAAATTCTCATAAGATCATTTAACTGGTTATTTTTTAACAGATGACAATTATATCGTGGCTTATTTCGATTATTCATGTGGTAAAATGTCCAGAGAGCAGTCGTATGCTTAGTTCTCGAAAACAGTAACATTTTCGGTGAAATTTTGATTAATCGGCGCTTATTATCTCACAACATTCAGACCGACACTGAGAGCCTTCGAAAAATCAACTTCATTACGGTAAAATAATGAAACTTCGTTTGTTTCTATGAACGTGGGGGAGTGAAAATGCCGCATGGAAATATCACTTTTATCCGTCTTTTTCGACGTAATTTTCACTCCACGATAACACTTTAGCCTCATAGTCAGCGGGAGCTCTACAAAAATTAACGTTTTTAATTGATAAATTACTTCCTGAAAAAAGCATTTTCATAGCATGCGCTGCCATAACTATTTCGCAAATAGTTATCGAACCCACAGAGACGACAACGACGACGACGACAACTGCGACGTCATTCGTCCAACTTCGCTATCTGTTTCAAGACTACTGGACCGAGCTTCTCAATGGGTGCGTGATGGTTCTCTTTTCAAAATTCGAAAAATTCAGAAAAGAAAACATCGCAACGCAGCCGCAGCCGGAGAATTTGCGAAATAGTTATGGCAGCGCATGCTATGTCGCTCGAAACTCGACCATCTTCATTACCTTTTTTCCAGGACATTGACTATTAATGTTCTATTCGTTACATTTTTATGTATAAATTCTAGCAATTTGCATGATCTGCTAACTTTTCTTTATTTAGAAACATGCCAAGAACATGTCAAACGTGAGAATTTACACACAAAAATGTTACGAGCAAAACATATTTTTTTTCAGGAGTCTTCATACAAACATGACTTATATTTCAAAAGCTAGAAGATAGAAAAAGATAGAAAGTTGATGTCTTCGACAAAAGTTTATATTTTAACAAGATCTAAAACTTTGTCGAATACTTTATATCGCTATCTTGACTTTAAACAAAACTAGGATAAGTTGTATTTTTTCCAAAAAAATATATGATATAGTTGTTGTTCGAAAAACTTTTTCCCTGTAAAAGTGCCCATCATCCGATGTATGGATGACTTGTTGGATATTGTAAGGGGTATTCATATACACATTTTTGAGAATTGAAAAAAAACGTTTTTGAGAAAAAATGAATTTTAATTTTTCAAATAACTTTTTTGTCAGCAAAATTTTTTTGGTATTTTTTTTTGTGAAAATTTAAACAATTTCCTACATTTCATCCTTTGACATGGATTTTGTAGGTATCATAGTTTTTGTGTTATATTTTTTTGTAAAAAATTAGGAAAAATTAATAATTTGGCTTTTTCCAAAAAGTAGTCTAATTATTTTTCGAATATTTCAAGCATGCAAAACTGCTTAAACGGCCAGTCGATTTGGCATGAAATTCGTCAGTTCTGTAGCTCTGTCATTGTTGAAATTCGAACATATGCGTAGGAGGTTTTTTTTCATCAAATTTTATCGTCTATCACCTCCTGAGAGATTCTGGATAAATTTATTTTTTTCATGTGAGAAAGGTGTTTTCTGACTTTAAGGGGATGAATCAAAAATCAAATTTCTCTTTTATATTCAAAAAACAAAAAATTCATGCAAAAAACGAAGAAAAAAAATTTTTTTTTGACTCGATTATATACAGGATTCGGTTCCCGGAATAAATCGCCACAGAAAACGACTGCAACAGAAACCACCGCTTATAAAATGTGTAGTAGGCTATAAATATTGTGGCGCGGTATTGTATTTCAAAACAAGAATTAACCGGGCAAACGTATCGCCCCAGGCAAACGTAACGCCCCGGGCAGACGTATACCGTCCGACGCTCGCTAGAGCTCGGTCGGACATTGCTAAAGGATCGTATCCTATGTTTCAAACTAACCGGGCAATCAGTGGATCCCAGGTTTGCGTGCGAGACACCGCCGCTTCCGACGGCGGGTCGGCGGTGGACTCGGATTGCGTCATCTTGGCGGCATGGGCCGCCTCGATTCCTTATCCTCGCCAAATGGGGACTTCGTCCCCATTACATTGTCCTCAGAATAAATTTCGAAAAACGAGAACAAGAGAATAAATTTATAATAGAAATGTGAGGCACATGATGTTTTTCCCGCGCCAAATATTTCTAGCCTACTACACTTTTTCTAAGCGGTTGTTTCTGTTGCAGTTGTTTACTGTGGCGATTTATTCCGGTCA
This sequence comes from Toxorhynchites rutilus septentrionalis, assembly GCF_029784135.1. NCBI lineage: Eukaryota > Metazoa > Arthropoda > Insecta > Diptera > Culicidae > Toxorhynchites > Toxorhynchites rutilus. The sequence goes on from NC_073744.1 coordinate 36,200,478, forward strand.
CCACAGGATTCGATTATATACAGTGAAAAGAAATCAGAAACTGTATAAATATAATCGAGTCGGTCCTGTTTCAGGCGCTAGATTTTCAGATGAAAAAAATTGCCACAATTTCATCACCATTAAGCCATTAAACGAAACAACATAAATCACAAATTTGATCAATTTTCCACTTGGAAACATTTATCGGGGGAAAAAAAATCGATTTTCATACGCATTAAACCCGCGAGGGTCTCAATTTGGACCCCACACTCTAGTCTAGTGGCTGATGGGTGGGGGAGCGCGATCCACGCGCGAGAATAAAAGAAATGCAAACAAGCAAACAAACAACCAATCATCATCACATCACGGAGGGAAAAATGGGAGGAAATTTCAATTACCCGCGCTTATGGTGTTTGAAAAGCGCACATTTTTCCGTACCCCACCCATCCCACATCCAAAAAAAAAAACGAAAAACAAAACTATCTGAAAATAGCGAAAATAGCAGCCGAACGAAAGATAATTCGATTGATTGATGAATTGGTCAATTTTGGTTCGAAAAACTGGAAAATTAATTCACTTAAGTTCTGTTCGGGGTGTCTGCTGCCTCTGTGGCCCCGGGAATGGCAAACATGGGGGGCGGTGGGAGCTTAAGCATAGATTTCCGTGGTTTGATGCACTCGACGCCCTTGTTCGCGGCGGCGAGGCGCGCAAGCTCCACAAACGCTTGAAGAAGCCTGTGAGCGCGCACACACTATTGCCACTATTGTTTGATTGCAAAAACATCCGCTGACATTGAACGTTGAAAGGAGCAAGCGAGCGAGCGAGTGTGCGCGAGGAGGGGGGGGGTTTGTATGTGGTGAAAAATGGCTTTTTTTCGAAAAGGTAGTTCACGCAAGCAGCAGCATGTGTTTGATTCGATTCGAATTTTCGCAACATCACGACGCGCGGCCAACCGCGGACAGAGAGATACGGCACTGTGTTCAGCGGGGTTATTCAGGTAGGGTTTGTGACATCGATTCTAACCTTGCTGTTGCTGCTGCTGATGGTGGTGATGGGACGACTGATGGTGCTGCTGCTGCTGCTGATGGCTTTGATGATGATGATGGTGATGATGGTACAGATTACTGCTGTCCAGCTCGGGGTAATAATTGGCGGTGGCCAGTAGAGGCGAGGGCGCGTAATCACCGGCATACGGTGACACGTTATCGCCATCGTGTAGTGACACATCGTAGCTCTGGAGAACCATGGCTGCTGGGAACTGAGGTTGATGATGGTTGTTGTTGGCGCTAAGGTAGTTGTTGTTGTTGTTGACGGTGGAGGTAATACTGGACAGTAAAGCGGACGGCGTCTGCTGCAGCAGCAGCTGATGATGATTATGATGCTGGTGGGCGGTGGTTTCGGTGGTGGACAGAATCTTGAAGTGGTCCGGTTCCAGGGTGCCGCCAGGGGGGCCAGCGACCTGGAGCAACGGTTGCGGTAGTAAACTGCACACTTTGGCGGATTTCACTGAAACTCCCTGCTTATCCAAATATTCACACTAAACCCCAACTATTAATCCAAAAAGCAAAACGGCAACTTATTTCTCACTGAAAACCTCCTTTTTTGGCAACTTCTTTGGCTATCATTTTGCTCTGACTCTCTCTTCCACACTCACTTCAAACATCCACACTTAAGTACGGGGCGCACTGGCTGCTGGCTGGTCACAATCACTTCCCCCAAATCACTGATCCTTCGCGTTGTGAGGAACATACGGACGGAACTAGCTTCTAGCTTTTTTTTGTTGTTGTTATTCGCTTCACAACTTCTCAATCCCAAATTAATGATTGTTTCGAAAACGTTCGAACCCACGGAGACGACAACGACGACGACGACGACAACTGCGACGCTGCGACGTCATTCATCCAACTTCGCTATCTGTTTCAAGACTACTGGACCGAGCTTCTCAATGGGTGCGTGTGGGTTCGCTCTTCAAAATTCGAAAAATTCAGAAAAGAAAACATCGCACCGCAGCCGCAGCCGCAGAGCGAAAGAGCAGGCGAGAAAACGGACATCCACAGCGTGTTGTCTCGCTCGCCGAAGCGCCCCGAGAGCGCACGAACCCAATGCGATGTTCTCTCTGGTGAGTGGTGGTGGTGTATGTGAGAGAGAAACAGAACCAGAAAAAAAACACTGCGCACATGAAACAAGTTGTTTTGGTTGTGTACGACCGCAATGGTTGAGGGGGCCCGGGTGGAGGAAGTTCAGAGGCACGACAGGGCAACAAGGGAACGGAAATAAACGATCATAAAATCCGAGAATGATCGTCTTTTTTGCTGCTGCTGCTGTTCTCTCTCCCTCTCTCTCTGCTTCTTCCCACTGGGTGCTCTTTGCGTAACGAGCACCGTGTCAGACAAGGCCCTCTCGAGTACCTTGCCCGGCTGCAAGGATCTGCGCGCCTGACAGGATGTCTGGATGTTTTTGCCGAGTGTGAGTGGGTGAGAAGTATTGCAATCTGGTATAAAAATTCCTCCACAACCGGCAACCGGGGACACAGCAGCCACCTGTCTTCTTCCGTTTTCTGTTTTGTTGGAATCGGCTGTTGTTCCTTTCGTCTCGTTTTCATGACGCTCTGTAGCAACCCTCGCCTGCTCGTTTTTTTTTCGTTGCTTTGCTGTTCCCGAATTTGCTTTCGAGAGGAACTTCCATGGGAACACATGTGTTGCTGCTGGTTTACCTTATTAGATCCTTATGCGAGGAGTTGCATGCATGACGTAGTTTATTCGATCCGTCGCTGGTTGTGAAGGTGGTGCTGGTGGTGGTGGTTGAGTGCAATCGATCGTATAAGGGAATTTCGGGACTGTGTGAGAGAATTTTCCTCAATGAAATTCGATGTCTTTATTTGATTAGGTCAGGGGCTGCTGCCGACGCTGTTCAGGTTCCTCTTCCCATGGGAAGCAACAAGAGTGCATCAGAGATACGATGCACCACTCTGGGTGCAATGTGATTTGATATTTGAGACCCTTGTGTGTGCACCCGTGAGGGTGGTGTATTCGAAGATGGTTTGATTGGTTTTTTAAGAGCAGATTTATGGACGGTTGTTTACGGTTCCCAGGCTAGCGATTGATAGTGCTTGAGTGTTTCCGACGGTGTGTTTTTCCGCCGCGGGGGTACACGGATTGCTTCCGAAAGTAGAGACGTTTGCAAGTGAGCAATTTGAGCTGTGGATCGATTTTAAGATCGGGTTTTTCAAAGATTATATTTTCAATTATGCATATATTCGTAATCTCCAGTCATAATTAACAACGATTACGATCACGAATAATAACAACGATTTTACAGAGCTTGAAGTTTATTGCATTAGCGAATCAACATTGTACGACGTATTTTTTTCAAACTTTCTCTCAAAGCTTTTCAAAGATATCAAAATTTTAACCATAACATAACATTGATCTCCGTTTACCAACACATTTGGCCTTCCATTTTTATTTATACAGATAGAAGTTTTAGGAGTGCGTTACTTCACCTGTAAATCCATTTCCAATTTCGAATCATGATGTGGCTGTAGAGCATATGGGAATTCAATTTTTCGATTTTTTCGACCTTCCTTCAGACTTTTCCAAAAGTTTTCCGATTTTTCTCCTCGCTGTATTGATTTACGGAAAGAGACGAGTTCAACAGAATAAAGACGGCTCAAATGGCTTACCAACACCTTTGGCCTCCTATTTTTATTTATATAGCAATTCAATGCCAAGCCGATATAGTGGTTCTCTGATTTTCGTGAAAAGTGGTTGTTTTGTTCTTTATCGCAAAACATTAGACCCGTATTTTTTTTTATTTTTTGAGTAGGGTGACTATTTCCATTTTAGGGTTGTCCGAAAAATCAACTTTTTCCTCTTTTTTCAAAAAATGCCTTTTTTTAAAAAAATCTTAATTTTTGAACTACTAGACCGATTCAGATGATTGACATATCAATTTAAAGCCAATCACCTGATCTTTTTTGAAAAAATACTACACCTGCAGGAAATTCGAATTCGGCTCTGGTTATTATTGTTTATTCTATTCATGGTTTCGGGACCAAAGGTGCTATATTTTTTCATATTTTGTTCTGAAAAGCTGAGGATTTTTCACAGAACATATGTCGAAACCAGAGAGGCATTTTTTTCGTTTTTGAGTTATGATTTTTCAAAGTTAACCAATGGTCCAAAAAATCACTTTTACTACTGGACCGATTCAGATGATCGATATATCAAATTAAAGCCAATTAGCTAGCCTTTTTTGAAAAAAATTACACATTTGCCAATGAATTGAATTCTAGTCGCATACATCCAGTCTAGTCCATAGAAATATTGAACGACGACTGAAAACATGTTAACTTTGAAAAATCATAACTTAAAAACGAAAAATTACACATTACTGATTTTTGGATATGTTATGTAAAAAAACCCCCAGCTTTCAAGAAAAAATAGAAAAAAATATAGTATCCTTGGTTCCGAAGCCATTCTTCTTCTTCTTCTTCAATGGCACTAACGTTCCTAGAGGAACTTCGCCGTCTCAACGTAGTATTACTTGCGTCATTTTTATTAGTACTTAGTTGAGATTTCTATGCCAAATAACACGCCTTGAATGCATTTTGAGTGGCAAGCTCTAGAATACGCGTGATCACAGTGCAAGTCGGAGGAAATTTCTTTGACGAAAAATTCCCCCGACCAGAACGGGAATCGAACCCGAACATCCGGCATGTTAGTTATGACGCTAACCACTCGGCCAAGGGAGCACTGGTTCCGTGGCCATTACGTGGTTCCGAAGCCATGTAAACTATAAAAAACTAGTACAATAAATAATTACGGAATCAAAATCCATTTTTTTCGCATGTCTAATATTTTTCAAAAAAGACTATCTAATTGGCTTAAATTTTATGTGTCGATCATCTGAATCGGCCCAGTAGACCAAAAGTTATGAACATTTGTGTTGGAAAAAAGAGGAAGAAATTGATTTTTCGAACCATCGGTTAACTTTGAAAAATTATAACTATATTTTTTTATATTTTGTCTGGAAAGCTGAGGATTTTTCACATAATATATCTCGAAACCAGGGAGGCAATGAAAAATCATAACTCAAAAACGAAAAGAAACGTCTCCCTGGTTTCGAGATATGTTATGTGAAAAATCATCAGCTTTCCATAAATAATATAAAAAATATATCACGCTTTGTCCCGAGAGCATGAAAACTATAAAAAACAAATACAATCAATAATGACAAAACCGAAACCTGAAATTTCGGCAAGCGTAGTTTTCCGAGAATGACTAGCTAATTAGATTTAATTTGATATATCGACCGTCTAAATCGGTTCAGTAGTTCACAAGTTATGAATTTTTGAAAAATGTCATTTTTGGGAAAAAGGGGATAGTTTGAAACACCCCAAAATAAAAATGGGAACCCTAACAAAAAACTAAAAAAATACGAGTCTGATAGTTTGCGATAAAGAACGAAACTACGACTTTTTACGAAAATCTGAGAACTACTCTATCGGTTTGACATGGAACGGCTGTATAGGGTAGAAGTACCTATCATCGCAATAGTACCTATTATGAGTAAGTTTTTTACTAGTTTAGAAAACATATCTTATTTTTGAAGGCGCTAATATGATTTTTAAACATCAGAAATCTCTTTTTTGTAGATTTTGGTACTTGATTCCATGCAAAACATTGTTCTTTGGTTGAAAAATGTAATTTGAAAATAGTGTGTCCCGTTGATGCTTGCTACTTAGCATTTTGCTAAGGAATATGCGGTCAAAATAATGAGATTTTTATGTTGTGAATTGGCTGTTTTGATGCAAACACAGTGTAGACGCATACATTACAACCTTTTTTATGTTGTGATTCGACCAGTTGATACGATTTTATAGAAATAAACATGAATTTTTGTGTTTCCATAATTGGCACAATTTCACATTTACGTGCCAATTATCGGAATACGAAAGCTGCCCTGTTCCTACTATGGTTGTAGGAAATCGCTGCAAAGCTGAAAAGCAAAACTTATATGTTCCTATTATGGTTGACGTTGTTATGTTATGGTTGTTATGCTATTATGGTTGTATCTCACGTTTTCACGCTGTGCAATTGCATATTATAGGACGCTTTTAAACGCTCAATAGTGTTGTGGAATAGCACTATGCGTGTTCGACCGAAGCATATTTGTTTGATCCACTCTGTTGAAAATTAAATCTTAGGTGAATGTGTTAATATCCTTTGCTCAGTTCCTGAAGAGCGAAAACTGCATCACAACCCTCACGCCTTTGTCAGTTAGCAGAGAGGCTACTCAACGAGAAGCAGGCAGTTATTTTACAACCGGGAAGCAAATAACAACAGTCTGATCTAGAGATGAAACAGATATTCGGTATCCTGTCTATCCGGTCAATATTTGGATACCGGATATTAAAAAAAACAGTGATTTTTTATTTACTGAAGATAAATCATGACCGGAAATTGTAATGCTTGTTAATTATTTTTTGATTTGTAGTTAATTAAGTGTACCCTCTCTCAGATTATCATCCCGGAAGTTCTGATTTTTTTTAAATTATGAATACAAATAATTATTTGTTGTTTTTGGATATTGAAATTATGTTGCACAAAATCTGTCTGAATTGAAATTGTCCATGTTTCAACATGTCCATGGTTATCGTAAGAGAAAGTCAATTAAGGGAATCGACCAAAGCAAAGGCAAAAATTAGGCAAAAATTTCCGAATAATGAATAATAAATAATGAGTCTTGTACAGAACTAATTGGAAATTTCGAAACTGCCTTCTGATTTGGGAAAAATCGCATTATTGAAAAAGTATTCATTGGAAAAAGGGAAATTTTTCATTCTATCAAAACTTTTTCCTGTAGAACAATGACCTAAAGGACGTTCTTGGAATCAAATGAATGCTGATTGATAAGGTTAATTGGATTTACTATTGACTTGGTTAATAAAACACTGTGTTAATCTACAAAATCTTTTTTAAAAAACAGAAAGAATCTATTTTATTCTTTCCAGTTTTGTTATCCACTACACCTACACACAAAACGATAGAAGCATTCAAGTATTACATCTCAAAACATGAAGCTTTAAAATGATGTATATCCCATCTTCATGCGTTAGTTCTTCATAAAGTTACAGCGTTTCTAAAATTACTTAAAAACTTCGACTTCGCATTCATTCTCATAATTTTTGTCAAGTGTAGAATTAACGACATAGTATTGTATGCTAGGAATAAGATTTAGAGGCATATTTTTATTTAAAAAAATTATTATTGAAGTATTAGCTGAATCCTATTACAGGGAAACTTCGATATAACGTCATTCGATATAACGTCACTCGATATAACGTACTTATTTCCAAAGTGTAAAGGAAAAAAAATTTCAATATTTTTTTTCCTGGTAGAACAATGAATTATCTGTATTGTGATGCTAGAACAAGTTTTGTACTTTCAATCAATCCCGAAACACAGCTGGTTTTGTGATTCCGGATTCTAAATGAATCAAGTTTTAATCGACAGTACGAAGGGAAACATCATGAGAAAGGCTGACTTCGTCTTCTGATTGAAGTTATTCATTAACTTTACTAAAACAACAACATAATAATGTATCATAGACTACGTTTGTGAGTACTTTATTATGCTACGATATAACGTACAATTCGATACAACGTACAATTTTGAAAGTGAAATGTACGTTATATCGAAGTTTAGCTGTAACACTTTTTTCATGTGACACCGACTATTACCATAATAGGTACACTTTATGCTTTATGGAACTTGAGGAAAACTATTACCATAATGGGTGCATGAAAATGGCATTTTCAAACACCTTTTTTATACAATTTAGTCAGTTTATCATCGGAATATCAGTGAGAATCTCCAAAAACAGATTTCAAACTGCTAGAAAAAGTATACTTTTGTATACTTTTGAACAAAAATAGAGTATTTATTCGCTAATTTCTGCAAGTTGGAGACATGTGTCCTCCATAATTGGTACACTTACCCTATATAGTTACAATTTAGTGAGCAAACTGAACTTTATTTGCTTTTATTTCAAGAGTTATTGGACGACAACAGTTCGGTGCGCACCTTTGCCCGCAATACTCTACACAATCAGGGAATACGATCTTTTTTACCGCAGATTTTTTTTTATTTTTCGTATTGATAAACACTTTGCCATGAACTATTTTCGCAATATTTTTTTTTTTATCGTGGCAAAATCAACATAATCAATCGAGTTTTGTTTGAAAATCGCGAAATAATCGCCTCTGACATTGCACAACCAGTGTTTCCGTGTGAAATTACAATTTGCATCCGCCACAAAGTCGAACAAAAAAAACTGCACTCCCAAGACTGTAATCAAAAACCTTTTAACACTTACAAATCTCCCGCACAATTTTATAGCTCAGATGAACGTCAATCTGGAGGCCACACCAACATACCCAGACCGACGCACAGACGCACAGACGCACATTCAAACTCCGGTGATGATTATTAGCATAAAAATAAATTATCAAAAAACAATAAAACCTAATCGTGAGAAAATCTTCCAACCTGGACAATAAAAAAAGCATACACACACAGAACAGCTCCCCGCATCACTTTCGGGCGCTTATGCTGCGGCGCGAGGGGGCCTAGAATGGCGGCCACAGATTGCGATCGTTGCGATGCTTCTCCTGTGCGTTCATTCTTCCTCGGTTATGCTTTGTTCTTGAAGAAGAGAAGAGAACGTAGAGCAACAGGTTATATAATTGAGCTGCTGCTGCTGCTGCCGAGATGAAATTGTCATCCTAATTAATCACATGCAAATTTATGCGAGCGTGATTGATTATTCTAATTAATTGCCGCTTAAAATGTACGCGCGTCCAAATTATCCCAACGCGCGAGAGAGAAAGAGCGCGCGGTGACTGACCTGACCCTTTGGTCTCTTCGGATATTTTTGTTTCTGGTTCGAGTTCACTTTTTGTTCCTGTCGCGCTGCCCCGACGAGTATTCAAATGTGTTTCCACCACCGTGGGAACATTTCGCCACAGTCAAATGTCAAAAAAAAAAAAAAAACATCAACAGAGCAGTGTTTGGGTGTTTTCGATTTTTCCCCCTGTCCAAAGTGCGCTCTTTCACCTTGACTGCACATTTCCCACAGCCTGCAGGGGCAAGCGATAAATATGTGTGGGCCCGCCGCGCGGAATTCTCAAGCCTAGTTTTGTGTACTATGTCACCACGCCATCACCAGGAGAGGGTGCTTTTTAATGACTTTTACCTCGTAATTTAGTTGACGAGTAACCAGAGAGAGAGAGAGAGAGAGAGAGAGAGAGAGAGAGAGAGAGAGAGTGAGTGAAAAAAAAAACAACTGTTCACAGGAATCCCCTAAGCCGGGTGCGGGTGCGCGGCTCATTTCGGGGGGTTGTTGTTATTCATTTAACGCTTCAGTGACTGATCCCTGGAATGGAAGGACCCGTCGAAGGGAAGTCATACGAGGGCTCACGCATTCGCACGCAGGCACAGGTGTGGGTCCCGTTGGGTTGTAAATTACCTTTTCCCTGTGTTCGAATTTTGTTTTTTTTATTGTTATTACCACGTTTCGGAAAGAACGACGAGAACATTTTTAGCGCAAACCGAATGTGAACATGACGGCGGTAATATTCCGTAATAAGTTAGATTAGGCAGGAGGGTGCCAACTCGATGGCATTCTGTCGTTGTGGCAGTTGTGTGCGATGACCTCCGGAGATACGAGAGGCGCTTATTTCGCCCGATCGTGGGAGAATCGAACCCGGACAGCTGGGAATTATGCGAAGAATTTGCGCGCGCATAATTATGGTAGCTTCGTTGACAGTAAACTAGCGAGTTAGGCTTGATGCACATTGAATCTGGGCGCACTGTTGCTACTAGTCGGCTTCGGAATGCTTTGACATCAGATTGTTTGGATTGCTATCAGATTAGAAAGCCCGAAGACAGTTATGAATTGCTAAAATTTGAATGAAAATTTCTGCTTGGCGTTATTCAACTACTTGAAGCACATACTCCTGACTCTAACTGGACACATTTTATCATCATTTCTGATATTCCCACTAAAACTTATCATTATAATATGAAAACATCTTCAGGTACAATTTTCGTACAAGACTTTTTATTCCCAGTAACTAAAGGGTGTGTCACATCAAATTGCATCACGGAAAAAACGCTGTAGAAATTTAATTTTTAGGAATTATATCCTCAGCTTTCGCTTATAATCAGATAAGAGTGTATAGATCACGTTGGCCATGCTTCACTGTCAATTTTTCGTAAATTTGGAAAAATGTCGTCGAACGAAAATGAGCGTCGTGAATTAATCCTGTGCACTCATTTCGAGAATCCGGAGTTGTCTCATCGGGACATCGGTAAGATGCTGGGAATCGCCCAATCCACGGTCAGCAGAGTACTAAAACGATACTTCGAGAACCTAACCATCGACCGGAAGGTGAAGAACGGCAAAAATGGATGCTCCGTCAGTGAAAAAGATCACAAGCGCGTAGTTAAGCAGTTTATACGTGATCCGAGAAGTTCGGTCCGGGATGTCGCCAATAAGCTGAATTTGTCAAGTTCATTCGTCCAGCGGACCAAGCAGCGGGAGGGCCTGCGTACATACAAAGTTCAGAAGGCTCCTAACCGCGACGAATGGCAAAACATGGTGGGGAAGACGCGAGCCCGGAAGCTGTACACCGAAATGCTGACGAAGCCGCATTGCCTGGTAATGGACGACGAAACCTACGTCAAAGCGGACTTTCGTCAGCTGCCGGGCCTGTTGTTCTTCTCCGCAGAGGACAAATTCAGCGTTCCGGAGGAGATTCGCAAGCAGAAACTATCCAAGTTTGCCAAAAAGTACATGGTGTGGCAAGCGATCTGCTCTTGCGGAAAGCGGAGTGCCCCCTTCGTGATGACCGGCACGGTAAACGGGCAGGTTTACCTTAAGGAGTGCCTACAGAAGCGCTTACTACCGCTATTGAAGCAGCACGAGGGCCCGACCATCTTCTGGCCGGATCTCGCTTCGTGCCACTATTCAAAGGACGTGTTGGAGTGGTACGAAGCCAACGGGATCACCTTCGTGCCAAAGGAAATGAACCCGCCCAACGCGCCGGAGCTTCGCCCAATAGAGAAATATTGGGCGATTATGAAGCAGGCCCTCCGGAAGAACCCAAAAGTTGTCAAATCGGAGGCGGACTTCAAGAGAAAATGGGTTTCTGTTCAAAAAAAAAAAAACTACAACCTGACGTTGTACAGAACCTTATGGACGGGGTAAAGAGGAAGGTGCGAGCATACGGGCTTGGGCTCGAAGTATGAATAAAAAGAAAATGCCAAAAGTTGTTTAATAGTTTTTATTTTACTGTCTAAAATTTTCAAAAGGATCGGTCTACTGGGCGAATTTCTACAGCGTTTTTTCCGTGATGCAATTTGATGTGACACACCCTTTATTCGACGCAAAGGTTCTTGTATTGATGTCGGAGCAGCAGTTCTCGGCTTCAATTCATTTGATACCCAGCTTCTACGTAAATGAAAATCACTTTCAGAAAAAAGTGATTTTTATTTAAGCTGGGTATCATACGAATTTAAGCCGAGAACCTATTGTTTCGACATCAATAGAAGAATCCCTGATTACTTACTTGGGACGACAAATTTTTATTCGCGTATCTATTGCCAGCTATACTCAACTTTTAAAAGATAGAAATAGCAAATGCAGCGTTAGTTCTATTTGGAACCTTTCCATTTCCATTTTTCCAAGTTTTCCCATTTTCCTCCAGAGTTTTTCAGAAAAATCAATTGTCATGTTTATTTGTAATATGATTGTATGCGTACGTATGACATTCCATTTTTTAAGGGGTTAATTCTGTTGCAGTTGTTGTAGGTGTGATTTTTTTCCGGTCACGGGAAAATTGTACATATTTAGCACAAATCAGTATTTTCACAGTATTTCAAAATATTTTCGTACAAATGGCCTCCATCAGAACAGTAATCGCTTATCAACATTTTTCAAATGGCAAATACACGCAAACTGACGGAAAAACAGCTTGAACTCACAAAATGGTTACAAATTCAGGAAAAAAACATCGCGATCCGGTTAATTGCCTTATTTGTGCCAAGAATTTCGTGTGTGATATAGAAAATCTAGCGTACCTGTAGTAAACGTCAAATAACTTTGGCACTAAATATGTGAAATAAAAAGAAAATCATGACTGGCTCAGTTCCTTGCAAATGTTTACCTCAGAGCGCCCTTCTCCGGATAAAAACACTGACCTGTTCCATACAATCTAGCGACCAGGAAGGGCCAATCAGCGTATCAAATCAAAGCACAAAAAAAAATAAACTACTTCAAATTTCCTATTCATAAAATCGCTGTTGGACGACGAAGGAAAATTCATACGGGCTCGAGATTCATCGTCACCGGTGGTGGCAGCCGAGGCAACTTTGGAGGAGGCCGGAAAAAAAACCTATAATGGTAACGTAACCCAATCAGTCCCATCGATACTCGATCAGTTCTCCACCTCCCGACCCTTCGCTGGCTCGTCGCCTGTATTCCCTCTGTACGGGCCGGTTGCTTGCTCTTTTCCCGGCGATGTTTCGCATTTTATGGGCTATGCTGCCATTAGAGTGCCGAGAGGGAGAAAAAAAAGAAGCACCAGCGAACAGGCGAGACTGGAAGTGGAGGCAATCATCGACATGGCACCGGAAATCAGACACAATAAAGAGCTGGTGGCTCTGTTGCTGCTGCTACTGCTTCTGGCTGACGACGGGCAGGAATAAACTCTCTTACGAGAAAGAAGGTGGCACTGTCTGTGACGATACCTTTTTTTCCGTGTAAATGACATAAAAAGGGCCACTTTTTTGCCCCTTGAACACGTGGACGATAAGAATGAATAATTTCGGAACCAAACATTGCTGGAATTCCTCACCTGTGAGTAACTCAATTCCGTTGCGCATATCTAGCCGAGAGAGCCCACTTTACCCAACAAATACGATGCGCGATTCTACGGTGAAAAGATGGTTCTCCAAATTGCATCCATTGATGAAAGGTTTAAAGATTTCTCGGGCTGAAAGGGAAGATTAGCTGAAGTGTGGAAGTGGAAAACATAAATCCTCGAGTGTTGTTTTGATGTCATGAATAAATTTCCAATTGCTCCTTGAGGCAAACGGTGGAAAGACAGTTGTGTTGTGTTTTTGGTTGTTAACCGCCCTCGCTTCCTGTCACGTACCACAAACAACGATGGCTCACACAAGGGTAAAGGGCTCTTCATCCATTCAGATTTTTTTGGTTTTTCATTATTATAACCATTTTTTTCCATCATTGAAGTTGCGCACGTGTTCGAAGAGGTGTCCTTTCTTTGATTCGTTCCTCGGAAACCCTCGGAACGGATGGAATGTACGCATCGTGTAGAGTTCGATTGAGTTGAAATGGAGTAGAGGTGGAATGTGGATGCAAGAAATCAACGTTAGCTCGGGACACGACCGCATTGTCAACGTAGGATTACGAGATTACTGCCGACGAGAACAAACATTACAGAATCAATCAACCCGAACACATTTCCGAATTCAAGCTCTTTCCTGGGAGAAAATATTTGAATTAATTCGCTTTGTATTACTTCGTGTATTACTTTAGAATTCATCGAAATTTTATAAACAACTCATTAGAACGAGGGCAGGCTAATAAGTAATGCACACATACTTGTAGAAGACGAACTAAATAAACTTCAGAAGCACGCCTGGTGGCATGTGGAAGTACTTTTTCTCCTTTACACGGCTGCGCTTTCATTGCTTCCATTCAACCCGCTATTATCGAATTTTCAATTGTTGAGAAAGTGAATCCCAGTGCGATCCATCGTAATATGCAGGTTGTTTATTGTAACGATACTGTTGATAGGCATACTGTGAATTGATGGGTAGTAAAATTTCGCCGAAAGGCCAATTGTTGACAGAACACTCAGCGGACGTCCAAAAATACCCTCAGATGATAACCGTAGCAAAATCATCGTAGATTTGTTTCAAAATAATAATATAATGAGGTGAAAGATGATGATGAGGGGAAATGCAGCAATCTCATCATCCACGATTCATCCTTGTTCTCACGAAAGCAATACACAAGCTGGCCTTGTGTCAAAATTTGTGTTCTTATGTATTAATTTACGCATTGCATTGAAGCTGTTGCGGTGGCCTTTTCCGCGGTTGACACACTTTCGGTCACAAGCGATTATGTTTTGTTTCACCAGCCACTTTTTTCACATTTCCACTTAATCACCCCAATTAACTTTTGGCAAAGCTTTAAAACAACAACAATGTGTGCGTGTGATACAAAAAAAAACAGAAGCATTCTTCACCAGATGGCAGGTGCTCTACCGAACAAAATTGCCCCTCGATATCTTCCATTCTTCCTTTGTATCTGTGTGTGATATCAGAATTAGGAAGGAATGTCAGTTAACTGATTGGTTATCTTTTTTGTACTACAGAGGCTTGAAACTACAATGTACCTACTAGAATATCAATCAATGGAGGGCCCTGGCATTGGAGCCACGGTCGTTCGGTTAATAAGCGGACACGCAACCGTTATGACTATAGAAACCCTCACTGTCATTCGAAATCGTGAATGGATCATTTATACCTAAATACTCAATTGGAACGGCCGGTGTAGCCGATGCTTTGTTTGCTAGACTCCCACTTGATGATTTGTTTGCTATTGACGGGTATGCAAATCATCAAAATTCGTTCGCTGCAAAAATAGTCTTTACGTAATCTGTTCTCAGATTTGGCACCCTTACTGAAAAATATAGTCCTACGTCAAAAATTATGCGATTTTATTTGAGCAAGAAGATAACACCAGCCAACAAAACGTATTTCGACAGTCTTCCGAATTTCCTCTTCAAAGATGGAATACATAAATTGGAAGAGTTCTCGAACAAGTCTATTAATGCGTTAAGAAAAAATCGTGGCTTAACGTGTTAAAGTTTGGATAGATTACGTTGAACAACGAAATGTTTCACGTACCATACATTTTTCTATATAATATTTGTGAAATGTGATACACTTGCAATATTCTACTGATTCATGATAGATCGCCGAATCCAGAATCTGTGTAAGTCTCATCATAAAATTTTCTACCATTTAGAGAATTATATCAAGCGGCAAGTAAATTGATATTACAGAATATCAATCAATGTTTTTGGAAATAAGGCAACTCTACTTAGTACTTCATAGATGGTACTACATGCGTTTGACCATACACAAGTTTTGTATCCACAATGGCAACATTTTTTCGATGTTGGATCGACCCTTCCGAAAAGACCTTGGAGGCTTCCCGAAAATCATCAGAAATCATCAGTAAAACCAGTTTAAATCACACGAGGAAATCATCCCGAGTCAGCTCAAACGAAGATCTGTTGAGATCATTGCTCTTAAACTCCGTTCCTTCAATATCTCTTAAGGGAAAATCGTCAACTTTTAATCATCAGAAGGATGAAGAAGAATTATATCAGTATTTCTTGACTAAGGATTTTGAAAGACATAGATATTTGATGATAACATTGAAAATGAGAAGGCAGAATAGATGTAGAATGCAAAAGAAATGCTTCTAATATGTGTTTGGACCAAGCTGCAGTTTTGTTTATGAGTTAAAAGATGAAAATGCCATATTTTTTTTACTTATAAAAGAACCCAGAGTAAATCATATGAGATTTAATCAATACATAATTTTATTTTTATAATCAATTGGATATGAGACACTTTTGTCATTGATTCAATAAATATGTAATTAGGGCCAGCAATGTGTATGAAAATGTGAAAAAATGTGAAAAGATCAGCACTTTTCACTTTTGACAAACAAAGATGTTTTTTACATGAGCCACTTATAAGATTATTCAAATGACATAAAACATTCACGCAACCATTTATTCTGTTCTTTAGAAGCAACTACTTCAACATAATTTAAACCAGTAGTTACTCAAATAATATAGCCGAAATGATCAGAACTTTTCACGTTAGATAAACAAAGATTTTGTCACATGAGACTCTGATGCGATTATTCAAATGACATTAAAATGACATTATATCTGTGGAAACAATCCTTCATAAGTATCCATTGTTCCTTATACATTTCTTCTGGAATTACTTTTCCGCTCAAAAAACAACACATACCTTTTTGGTAACACGCCTCATTACGAGAAGTGGCACAATACCCATGCCTACAATTCAGTCTCCGAATCAGAGGCGACGCATGGCCTGTTCAATCGACAATGGTGTGTGTGTGTGTTTTCCATCGTTTCCATCGGCTTAGTTCAGCAGAAAACTTTGAACCTCAAATGTCATTTTTACGCAAGGCAGCTCATTAGTAGTAGTGATCGCTTCATACATAGCTGACTGCGTTTGGCCTGTTGCACTTGAAGATGCCGAAAAGTGTTTGAGTGACGGCGGCTTCAGATGAATGGTTTGAACCCGATAGTCATAACTGCTTATTTCGTAGTGTTGTGTTGTATTGCGTGCGGATTGTGTGGTGTAGTCTAGTGAAATAATAATAAAAAAAAAACAAAAATTTCAGTTTTTTTTCTGAAATTGTCTGCCTGTCCTATGAACAGTTTGAACAGGCGGACGAGACTGCTCCGAATCTCCGAAAAAGGTCTGTCCTGTGTGTTGTGAGCGGAAAAGTAATTCCAGAATACAACAATGGGTATTATACTGTTTCGATAAATTTTAAATTAATTTTACAAATGCCCCGAGGCACGAAATTCTCGGAATTGCTGCACTTTAAAAAAAACACTAAAAGTGCAAAGAGTGTAGTAACCTATCAAAAGCTCATCTAGTTTAAATGGGACGAACACTCATAACCACTGTTTTCTTCAAATCAAATACAGTGCGTGCGTCTGTGCGTCAAATCTCTGTGCAGTGCGTTCCGTGGACATGGGAGAGAAAATGGAGAACACATGAAGTATTCGCTCCGACATGGCATGATTTTAGCAAGATTTTAACTGCAAAGTTGAAAGCCTTTTATAAACAAAACAAGAAGTAGAAAAAAATAGTTCATTAAGTTTTCACGCGCAATGCACTGAACAACAAATTTAATCTGTGTGTCTCAAAAAGGTAATCCGAAAATTTCGGAGTTAGCCTTTAACCTTACAAGGCGCAGTTGACTGCTCGCTAACTAGAACGAAACTAGAATAGAGCGAAATATATCGTAAAAAGAAGACCGTACGTGTTTCTGTAATATTGCAATTGTGTACTTCTAAGGCGTTATTAACATTCATTGAATGAATATAATTGAATGAAAAAACTCCAGAAACTATTGTTTCTTCAACTTTATAAGTTATTTAATTCACCTCCTCAAAACTAAACTATTGATTTTTCGGTCTGTGAGACCGTATGCACGAGTATAGGAAGGTTGAGGAACTTCAAATCGAAAGTCTTTCGTCCAGATTCAACATTCGACTTATAAAAAAATCAAATGACGTCTCTCTATACTCTCGATAAGGTACCCTCGTCCGGTGCAATTTTGGTGCAAAGGCGGACTCTGTACCAGAGCAGGTCGTGGAGTACCTGTATTCAAGAGTTTTATAATGTTAGTATGCATGGAACAGTCTCTCAGACTGAATATCAGCTTGGAATTGTACACAAAAAACAAAACAAACGACGCCAAACAAGCATTGAACCAAGACCGGCTGAATTGTAAGGCAGACAACCACGCTATCCACACGACCGCTGATGCTGTCATACCAATGAACGAGAATATTACACCACATTATAATTGAAATTCGATCTCAAAAGTATACACGGAAAGTGTTTTCTGAGAGCGAAAAGAAGAGCGTAAACAACGCAAGCTTTTAACCCTTTCGCGACAGGTGCCGTGTATATACGGCAGTCACTTGGTGCATCACAGCGGCTGAAACGTTTATTCTGAGAGTCGCGTAGCATTCCGTACTAACTAGTACGATTTGCGATGAAGTGCTCCTCTAATTTACTCCAAATTTTGAAAAAATCGGCTAGAAAAAACGACTGAACGTATCAATGTGAAACGTTCACAGGAATGTGAGGGATACACTAGGCTAAAATTTGCCTGCAAACATCAGAATTCACTGCAATATTAGCAAAATTATAGATAATTTTCTAAAACACTAAAAAAAACAGATTTTGGCCTATTTTTGAATCGATGCGAAAAAATGAAATGAATATTTTTTTCGTGAAAGCAATAAATTAATTTTACGCAAAATTTATTGGAGTTTTCAAAACTGTCTGTCGATTTGCGGTGCGAGCAGTGTTGCCAAAACAAAATCTGTGTTTTTCATCTCAAAAAATCATTTTATCTGAATTTTTTTCTCAGAAAATCTGTATCGAAATCTGTATTGACCCTACGTCTGCTCTCAGCCCCCACAATAAAGAAGTATACTAACATTATAATTTATGCAACAATGTATCAGTTCACACTTTTCTAAATGAGTTTTAATGTCTTGTGAAATTAATCACGAACCAAAACGGTGCTATTATGGATAATAGATAATGGTACTCAGTATAAACAAAAGTGTTACCCGTGCTCAAGGAAAGGATTAATGGAAAACTCCATATATTGCGCCACTGTATAAATGTAAAGAGCATTGTTTTGTATGTTCAAACTGAAAGATAAAGGGCGAAAGACGCCAAACTAATTGTTTTTATCATACACGCGAGAGATATCACACGAAGAACAATTATAGCGAATATTTTTTAAACATAAACATAAAAACATTACTTGGTAAATACTTATCAGAAGGAATAGAGGAATCTTGTTCATCTTTTATAATCGCCTACAGTTATACATCACTGTTTCTCCAAGTAAAAATAATTGCGACCAGTACGACATTAATGTCGAAATTCAAAACGACCGCAAAGAGTTAAATTTAAACGTTCAACTAGCTGACCCGGCGAACTTTTTCCAGCCCAAAATTGATTTTGATATTAAAACTTCCGAACTTTCTCGATCTTTCGGACAGCGAACGTTCGTGGCTTCAATTCAATTAATTGATCAATCTTTTGATTAGCATTTGTCACTGCTAGAGTCGAATGAATGTTGAAGTTTAAACATTCTATAATAGAAAATAGAATTCAATCTATAATTTGCGATGACTATCAGATTACCAAGCTCGAACGCAGTTTCAAACTTTTTATTACCGTAAAAAATATGGTAATTCAGTTTTTCCGAATTTTTTATTTCTTCTTCATAATTTTCCAAAAAATAGATTTTTCTCACCATTGCATTCATCTACGGCCAGAGAGAGCGTTTTATTTTTTTTCAACTCAAATCGGACAATCTTTACTCTAATTTTACAACCACAATTTGGCGATTCATTTTCATTTTCCACCGAATTACTTCCAATCGAAGAAATTAACTCCAATCGGACAAACTTATCATTGTAGAACAAATGCGTAAGCAATTTGGACCATAACTAACATTGCAATTTGGCCATAACTAACGTTATTTTGAAAAATCTGTAAATCTGTATCAAAACCTGGAAAATCTGTAATCTGTATCTACAGATTCTTGGTTTTGTATAAATACAGATTATTCTGTAGATATGGTAACCCTGGGTGCGCGTCGATTTTTTTTGTCGAGTACATATTATACAAGTGATGTATCAGTTTGGGTGAGTAGCACATTTTATGTTATTTTTAAGCTCATTTTATGTAATAATTCGGGATGCCAAAACATGTGATAAACATAAATTTTGGGTGCATGATCAATCGCGCCGTCGTAAAAAGTGGCAAAGTCCCTTGAGAAAAATCTATACCAGTATGAGTGGATAGCACTTTTTTGTTAATTCCAAGCTCATTAAATATAATGAGGATCACAAACTATTTGATATTTCAGAATGATTTCAAATGGAAAATCGTCTTCGTTTTCGTCGACTGTGATTAGTCGTCTACGAAAATTGCTGCAAGCTCGTTTTTATCATGTCGCGGATAAACTCATCACCATCGTGATGTGTGACCTAATCATATTGCTTGAGAAATATTTCCCCCTTCAAAATGCATATGAAACTAATTTATGTGACAATGGAATTGTCAACGAGTATGATCATCATTTATACAGGCATACATATTGAGTAAGTGTGTGTTGACATTCTGGATTGAAAGGTCAATTTTTCCCCCTTTTTTTACTCGTCCCACAAAAAAAGGTGCCAAAATCACTTCCAACTATTTTTATTTTGGCAAGAGGATGCAAGCACTACACAATTTAGACACCAGAAGGATTGAGCAGTACATTGTGCGTGTTTACATGTCGCTTCATTAGCGGTGGGGGCCAATAGTGGGCGAAACGGAAATTGGATATATTGGGAGAAAATTTGCCCCCTAAAAAGTACTTGTTAAAAGCATTTTTCGATTTCTGTGATTTTCATGTGCTTTTGTTTTTTTTCGGTTTACTGCTCCCCCGAGAAAAAAAAACGGCGAAGAGAAACATGCGGGGAGACAGACGGGGAATTATTACCAAACAATCTGAAAACAATTTGGGAAAATTGCTTTCAAATTCTAGAAAGTGAGAGAGAGAGAGAGGAGCAAAAGCCAGCGCGAGCAGCTCTCGGAACTCGTGGGAGATCATCGTTGTGACGAGAAGTGAGAGAAACAGTAGTGAAGGGGAAGGGGCTGTTGGCAGCAGAACCCGACCGGATGTTGTCATTATTAACGATTTAATTCATTTGAATAAGAGAATAGAGAAGCGCGAAGAGCAAGTGAAGAGAAAGAAAATGTACCTATCGTTTCATACAGAAAGTGTGTTCTGTTGCTGTTGCTGCTACTGTTGGGAGAAAAATAAATTGACGTTTGTACTCCGGTTGCGTCGAAGGGGAAGAAGCATTTGCGGGCACGCTTCAATTGTGCGCCTTGGAAATTGTTAAATTTTTCCATCAACGATGTTGTTGCTGCCGTTGGAGTCTGGAGGCCCTGGGCAGAGATGAACCAGCTGTACAACCTGTATAGGTCGGGCGTCCCGCGAGTATTTCTCCGTGTAATTGCTGCCGAAGATTAAGATAGAGTGGAGCTGAGAACAATCGATTCTGTTCGCTTCTCCCTTCTACCCAATACCCGGCTAATTGTGAAACACGTGCGCATTCGGCAAAAGCAAACAACAACGTTCGAGCAAGCAACCGTGCGCGTTATCCCGATCCGCCATCTTGCCATCAGCCTTTTGACAGTTAATCAAGCGATTAATGCAGCTCCCATTAGATCGCATATCCGGCTGTAAACGAACGCGATCAATTACACATATGTGCGCACACAATGCGGCCGCTCTGTCGAAACATTGCGCACTCGAATCTACGTTTCGCCAGCCAGGCAGGGATCTAATCTCATTAGAGTTGCGTAAATGACAACAACTTTCAGGTTGTTAAGTATCTTTCCATGCTTCACTTTTTCGACCAATATTCTTTTAAACCCATATCCGTCGTGAATGTGTACCGAAAAAATAAAATGAGTGTAAAATACACACAAGTATCTGGTTTCATTTCCGTTCTAACCTCTTCGAAGCAAGAGGAGGAAGAATACAAGAAAAAAAACTTCCATCAACGAGAGGTAAGTATTCAACTCTGCACTTCTCCTCCATTATCTTCTCCGTCTCCTGCGCCGTGTGTGTCATAGAGATCCCAAAATCCATGAGCCGTATTATTATTATTATCATTTTCATGTATAATTACATACGTCGTCTCTTTCACGCTCGAACCTTGCTCGGAGGAAAGCAGTCCACACACAAAAAAAAAAAAAACGGATCGAGTAACAGCGAGACATTGTCATCGTCGTCATCATCATCATCATTATTAATTCTACCGTCGTTTCCGATCCGTACTCCTTCTTCTAGGGGGATCGCTTCCATAGTGTGCGCTTTCATTTTTAGAGACACCGTGCTGTCACCGATGCCGATGACACAATGGCCGCTTCCTCGGGTGTCGATCGCAGCTTTTACCTTTGTGCGTACGCATCTTCCACCGGAAGCGACCGTTCACAATTGTTGAGCTTCTTGACCACATTATTTTTTTTTCTCGCTAATTCCAAGCAACCTACGTCATATGACCGACGATTCCACGAAGTCATGCACACCACCTATCGGATTTGATTCTAACTATGAATTCGCGGGAAAATTCGGAGTTCTTTGGACGGTGATATCAACACCAAAATCTTTGTTGAAAATTGGTCACGTCACGAAAGAAGTAGAGTTTGAACCTTTTGTATTCGTAAGTTCCTGCTAGGGAACAAACAATGAGAGCCACCAAAACCCCAAATTTTGATTAAGTTCGGTCCACAAATAGCAAAGGAATAGGTGCCCACGATATGACAGTGTAATATATGACCCATTCCATGAGGTTATGCACCAGAGAATCAAATTTCAAATCTAGTTTTAGGAGAAAATTGGAAACGTTATTTGAATAAGCACTAGTTATATCATAAACTTTTTGTAACAAATTTAATTTTTATTCGCCAACCTTTGAGAAAGGCGAGTTTAAAAAAGAAATAATTATATTTAAAATATCCAAACTTCAATGTCTATATACCATAGAATGGGTGATTAAATGCTTGTTGGAAGAGCCTTGGGTAGACCTGCGTTTCATTTTGTAATTTATGAGAAACAAGCATTTGAAAAACAGGTATTTTGAAGCGTTGTCACGTCATGAAAATAGAGCATTTATTTAGTTTATCAGATGATCATAGGTTCAAACATTTCTATACATGGATTTCTCTGAGCAAACAATGAAGGTCAATAACCCACAAAACTTGGTTCAGATCGGTCCACAAATAGAGGAGTATCAACTGTCTCCAGAAGTTGTTGTCACGTCACGAAAAGTATACGATCCATTCCAGCGTGACGTAACAACATTTTTACTCACTACAAACACTTTTTTCATGAATAAAGCACACAAAATTGAACGTAGTAAAATTAAGAAAATTTCCAACAGGAATCATCAGTTGGAGAATATTTTATATACATATATTATTTATAACAGGAATCATCAGTTGGAGAATATTTTATAGTTACATTGGCTTGTTGTCAGTCAAATACTTTTGTGACGTGGCAACACCTGATTCTTTGCCGTTTCGGACTGTTGAACATTAATGATTAATTTATTTAATAACAGTTCCGTTTTAAAACATACAAATGATCTTCTCCTATGTTTTATCAACAATATATGAACGTAGATTCCATAACATGAGATATAATCTTATTTCGACTTCCGGTTTGCTGATGGTAGTATTGCATGCTAAAAAAATATGGAAACCCCATATGGGCTTACCAGCGGAAGTCGAATATCGTATTCCGATGCCATTTTGGAATCGAGGTTGGTGATTTTTGGTTCGTTAAAAACGGATATAAAAGACCGGAAATGGCTTGAAATCCCACAATACGATCTTTAATGGTAATGTTGGCATATATCCATGGGTGCGCGAAGAGGAATAAAAAAAAAAATAATGTTTGATAGTGAGAGATAGAATTAAAGTGAGCCACCATAGAAACATTTATTGCACCCTAAAACCTATGCCTAATTTGGTTTCATTTGCTTGATTAATTCTCGAGTAATGCAGAAATTTGTGTTTCATTTGTACGGCAGAGGTCACGAGTTCAATTCTCATTCCCGACATTCTTCCAAAAATGCAAGTGAAAGTGGCGAACCAGCCAAAAGTGTTGAAAGTCACTATGATACAGTAAAAAAAATCCTGTTGATTGCACATCCGAGCTGTACCTA
Organism: Toxorhynchites rutilus septentrionalis; assembly: GCF_029784135.1. Taxonomy (NCBI): domain Eukaryota; kingdom Metazoa; phylum Arthropoda; class Insecta; order Diptera; family Culicidae; genus Toxorhynchites; species Toxorhynchites rutilus. The sequence continues at coordinate 36,224,161 of NC_073744.1, forward strand.
ACATCGCACACAATTTTCGAAGCCTGCATACAAGTTTGAACCGCATATATCGTCCCGTTCTAGCTATAGCAAAAATCACTGCACAGACAACTGCGAAAAATATATGTCATCATTCGGTCACCATTTGCGGAGAGCAGTGAATGGGAAAAGAACTGATAAGGGATAGTTTTCGTTTCTCACTGGAGCAGTGTTGCTAATAAAACCTCGCGGTCTATATGAATATACATAAATATTTTGCAAGGGATATCAGCGATAAAAATGAAAAATATTATCTGACTATCCTCTAGAAAGCTAAATATTCACATACACTCTGTCCAACTTCTATAAGACCAGGTGCTTGCTGCTTTGTGTCATTGTGAACAAACAATACTTCAATTTATATTCTAGTGTATAGGTATTGGTGACTACAATATACACTGTATGATTTTCATATGTGTGTGTGCGAGCGCTGAGCGTAAACGCATGTTTTCGTATTTTGCCGAAGGGATTTTCCTCACGGAGAGAGAAGAGAGACTAATCGATGCATTTCATCAAGAAAATGTTGGTAGCAGAGAAATTTCTCGTCGGATTGGACGACCCAATCAAGTAGTGTTGAATTATTTGGCGAATCCTCAAGGATACGGTAAGAACAAGAGAGCTTCACGTAAATCGAAGCTCTCTGACCAGGATAAGTGGGAAATAGCTAGAACAGGTTCGAATACCTCACAATCGCTTGTGCAAATAAAGCAATATTTCAACTACTTAACTGCTCGGGTGACAATTCATCAAATTTTGGTAAAAAAACCTCACATAAAGAGAGCTTAAAGGTTAAAACTCTTCATCTTATACCATTTCACATCGGAAGACGTCTGAGTTTTGCCAAAGCTCACATGAACCGACAGTGGGACATGGTATGTTGTGACAAAAATTGATCCCAAAAGAATACATTTTGCTATATACCATAACGAAGAGTTTTTCAATGTATAGGTTATCTTCACTGACGAAAACAAGTTCAATTTGGATGGTCCTGATGGTTTCGGGTACTGGTGTGATTTACGGAAGAAGGAACAGTATTTTTCAACCAGGAATTTTGGTGGAAGTTCGTGCATGGTTTGGGCGGGATTCTGCACAACTGGAAAGCTCAAAATAGTTTTCACATCATTCAAGGATTACACACATGTTCTGGAATCCTCTCTCCTACCGTTTTTGCGTGGATATCGTCACAAAAAATTAAAATTCCAGCAAAACAATGCTTCTATTCATACCAGCAAAGAAACTAACGGTACACCACGATTGAAGAACTCAAGGTCGTAATTTCGGAAAAATGGAAAAATATCGAGAACTCCGTTCAGCAGAATTTGGTAAATAGTATTCCAACACGAATTTTCAAGGTTTTATATTCGAAATGGCAAGGTTACCAATTCTTGACATGTAAATCAGCCTATCGTTTTGAGTTTTTCATTGATAATACTTTTTGAATTTTGAAGTGGTCTTGTAGAATATGAATAGCTGAGATTATCATAACTAACGGGTGTTAAATAAAAAATGAGAATTTTTTCAATACCTTTCAGTAACTCAAATAAAGAGCGTAAAATTTTCTTTCTCCAAGAAAATTGCTCTTTGGGCTTCCTAGAAACAGTAGGCGTGTTTGGTTTTGCTAGTTTGAATTTAGTCAAAGCAAAGATGGCGTCGAAACAGCACGTGCTCCGCGAACGCATTATACGGTTCTACGAAACGCATTTCCAGCAAGGAAAAAAGTTCACGGTGGTACATTTTAAGGAAGAAAATGTACCTATCAGTACGGTACATCGTATCCTGGGTTCCCTGACCGTGGAGCGGAAGGTCGGAAGTGGTCGTCCGGTGACGATAATGACGAAGCAGAGGAAGACATCGTTAAAGAAGCTGTTTGACAACAAGGACGCAACCAGCCTGCGTGACGCCGGTCGGAAATATGGCTGCTCCCACGTATTGATCCATCGGACCCTCAAGATGGAAGGAATCGTCTGCAGGAAGAAGACGAGGTCGCCGGAGTGCACGGAGGAGCAGATTGAGACGGTTAAATCACAGTGTCGGTGGATGACCAAAAAATACCGCGGGATGTCTTTCGTTCTGGACGACGAAAGCTATTTTCCGCTGTCCAAAACGCATATTCCAGGAAATGATAATTACTACTCCAGCGACAAGTCATCCACACCGCCTGAAGTGAAATACAAGTTCAAGCACAAGTTTTGAAAAAAGGTTATGTTGTACATCGCCATTTCCGACCGGGGCAATTCAAAGCCTTGGTTTAAGCGGAGCGGTCTGGCAATCAACCAACAAATCTATCGAGAAGAGTGCCTCGATAAAATCCTGCTGTCGTTCCTGAACGAGCATCACGCGGATGGGAAGTACGTCTTCTGGCCGGACAAGGCGTCTTCCCATTACGCCAAGAAGACGCTGGCGTATCTTGAGGAGAAAAAGATACCGTTCGTGCCGAAAGATCGTAACCCAACAAACTTGCCCCAGTGCCGCCCAATAGAGGATTTCTTTGGCTCACTCAGTGCCCTAGTGTATAAAAACAATTGGAGGGCCAAGGACACGAAGCAACTGACTACAAGAATCCGGAATTGTATCCGGAAAATGGACGTAAGTGCCGTACAACGTTCTTGTGAGAGCATCGCGACAAAGTTGCGTCGAACAGCAGACCACGGCCCTTCACTGACATTTTTTTGAAGAAAATACATTATGTTATTAATAAAAAATACTGAAATCGATGAAAAAAAAAATATTTTTTTATATGTGATTGAAAAAATTCTCATTTTTTATTTAACACCCGTTAAGCGCAATAAATAAACAAACAACTCTTTTGGACGAAATTGACGTTAAATATATTATATATATTATTCAACAATTTATGAATGTATCCTGTTGAAATTCTAACTGTTTGTGTTGCAACGAAATAGAAACAGGGTAGTCTTATAGAAGCTGGACAGAGTGTAGTTTGCACTCTCTGACACTTTTGGGTCAGGTTTTGTTGCTGTAACTGAATACAAATCATTCGCTTTGCGTGATCCGTATGATTATGCAGCTTCATGCTGCATGGAGAGGTTCGATACGATATGGGTTAGAGACAAAGAAGAATATCAACATCGAAACCGATCATGACGGTTTTGGTTCGTTTGCTCGTGTATCATGAAGTGCGAACCGGAGCAGAGTTGTCTCGTTCTCTTTTGGGTCATGATTTGTAGCACGTAAAAGCAAAAGATTGCCACTGGGGGAAATGATTTCTGTTTGATCATATTTGAACAAACGAAAGCGAATCATTCAGTGAAACGGTCAATTGGCAAACACTGATGAGGAAGAGTAGGGCAGGTGTTTACGAGCAAGTACGGATGAATCCGACAGGCAAACATACGGACGGCTGGTGGCATGTATAGAAGAGCCACAGCGGTTGGCGGTGTTGGACTTTAAGGGACGGTAAATTCGGTAAACCGATGGACCGATAGCGGAGTTGCGGGCTGGGGAATTGTCAACACGGTTGAACTGTAAAATGACAGCGGTAATTTTCAGTGGCAGGAATGAAAACAAACCGTCAGCGTTTGACAGGAAATATTTGTTTATTGTGAAAAAAAATCAGTGAAAAGCTGCAGGAACCGAAAATATTATTTATTAAAATCAAAGATTTGCAGGTGAATTTAAAGTAAATATTTATAAAAATCGAAGTTATATGAACGAAGTGTGTATTATGCGTGTGAAATATGTGCTTCGTCCATCTGATGCAAAACAGGATTGGAAAATTGAAGGAAATTAAGCGAAAACAGAAGGAAAGAAAAATGGATAATCGGAAAAGCGGATAATAAAACGGATAGTCAGAAAAACTAAGGATAGAAGGAAGAGAAGTGAACACGAGGTTTATTGAAAAGAATATACTTTGTGAGTAAAAACCAAACCTCATATCAATTGTAACAAAAATATGTATTGTAAATGAACAAAATATTTCAGTTTGAGCTGATCCCAGAAGGACAGCTACAAAATTCGTTTCGTATCCGTATCAAGTATGAATGCACATTTTGTTAAATACTCCCATTCTCCACAAAACCAAAAAAAAAACATCGCACTGGCTAGGGCCATAAAGTATTATCCGATCATAATATCCCAATTTCTCGCATCGTTGCCAAACCGATGCGGCACACTGTCGCCGAAACTAGATCGGAATACCGGTCGGCCCATCGATCGCGCGATCCGAAATAATTAAATTGCTAGCTAATTAATTAATCCATCCAACGGCCGTCCCACAGCCGGGACCGGAAGAGACAGCCCCTCAGTTCGTTTCAGCGGAAGTAACCGTCCCTGTGGAACCCCCCATCCCTCCGCGTTCAAGTCAGCCCACGAAACGTTGTGTGAGAAAATAAAATTGTCAATAACCGTCGGTCGATCGATCGATCGTTCAGTCGATCGTCTTTCGATCAGAACACACCGCAGCAGCAGCATTTTCTCATCGAGCTTCTGGTGTTTACAGCGGCTGCCTCCTCCAGTCTCCCGTCGCAAACGCATCGTTTAGGTGCTTCTTCTCACGCACGCACTCGCGCACACATACGCACACGCGCACATCCATTCGCGTGAAGCTGTTTAATTTCCAACATCCGCTGCCACTGTTGCTGATGCTGTTGTTGTTGTTGTTGTTGCTGCGTTCATCTGTCCCGCGAATTCCAATTGAGACGACCGAAGAATGGACACAACCCAGCGTCAACCAGTTTGACTAACAGAGTAAACAATTTAATTGAATATTCATCATAGATGAAAATGCCTCTGCAGAGCCTACTGAGTTGCGTTTCTCCGCTTCAACTTGATATCGGAAGGTCCGCGGTTGCTTGGTTTAATTCTTCGAGCGGATGCTGCGGAAGGTATCAATTTTTTTTTTGGTTGCAGCAGATCGCGGGCGCCACCCGTGAGTGATGTGATTGATTTTGCATAATTCGTGCGTATGTCGAATTGGCGTGTGGCATCGCTTTTCTCCTCGTTTGTTGTGCCTCTCACTCTCTTTAGCTCTCTCTTATTCGGTCACATTCGTCCGGAAGTGGGGACCGTTATATCCACCACGAACCACGATGATGATCGCAGAGCGGACGAGGGGGGAAGCGGAGAAGGCGTTTTGTTTGCTCGTAAGCGCGCGCGACTGGCAATAACGTAAATTAAGATAGCTTTTGGGTAATGACCATTTGTGCCCACAACAGAACACGGAGGCAGCACACAGAGAGGTAATTTGAGAGATTTGCTGCCCTTTATCTTTCCGTTTGAGTTTTGAGGGGGGTGGGAGGAGTCATCCACACATATCCACACTCGAAAACAGAAGCCATCAGGTGAGAAAACCGCAACATATGACGAGAGGGCCCATTTTTCGGCTGTGCTCGACCAGCATCCGGTGGTTTTCTTCGAGCTCTTCGCCGTTCGAACACATCACAACTTCCCTTTTGGTAACGTAAAACCGGCCTGCGATCGGGGCCGGGGTCGTAGACGAGACAACGAGCGAAATCGGATGTAGCATATTTTTTAATGATAGTCCTCCGTTGGTATTGTCCCATGGGGCTGTCAAGGTACTCGACCCCGAGGGGGACAACCGAACTCTGTCAATATTTCATTCTCAGCCCGTCATGACTGGACGGTTTAATCCATCGCACAGCGCCGCATAAAGAACTATTAAAAATGCACCAGACGTAATTTATATTCAAAATAGTAGCAACACTCGGGTTATAGTAGACGTGTCCATGGAGAGGACGACGTTTTACAGTCGGCGAGGCCATCGATGAGGGACAAAAGAATGTCTCATAATTTAATAATTTTACAACGGGGTAATCATTGTCTTCCAGTTTTTTTTCACTCTCCAGCTGCAGTGCCGCCAACTTCGAGTTTCGAGCGTTCTGTCATTTCGGTGCGGTTTGGCATTTGACATTTCGCCGCCATTAGAACTGCACAATGCCCGGTCTAATCGTCAAAGCCGATTAACGGGTGAAATGGGCATCGCTTAGAACCAATATTTGCAAGTCAAATCGTCAGGTGACGGGACGGCCCTCTATAGCGCACTCGGCTGACTCATTCGTTTCGAGGGACCCAAACTTGTCGCACACATTGAAAAAAAAGTAGACAAAAAATTAAAAACACTCACGCAACACACACACATCGTCGAGAAGAATGGGAATATGGTTATATGTGAAAATAATATCTCGACTCACATCCGGTCGGTCGGCTTAATGGTCACTTTGAAAGCAAAGTGCCAAGCCCTCCGGCTGATTTGATTTCGCGCTGTCGGCGTCGGTTCCGTACGCTACGTGTGTCTGTGTGTCAGATGAATATTATTCAATCATATTCTTGGGAGGAAGCGGTTGGAAGAAAGCGCAAAAAAATAAAAATCGCATTCGCGTTTTGTGCAATACGCGCTGCTGCTGCTGCTGCTGATAAGTAATCAAACTATGTAAAGGTGTTAGCATCAGCAGGTGAAAAGCCCGGGGCAGCTGCTCTGCGTAAAATGCATCGAATTGGCATCCTTTGCGGTCGCAGATTCTAATTTATCGGTGGCCAGTTGGCCACGCGCTATGGCGGGTTGGATTTGCATACTAAATACGGATGGTGCCTTAATTTGGAATCAGAAATCGGACCGTCATCTAAATTTCACAATAAATATCTATCGGAGTTGCCAATTTTCATCATTCAGAATCGTCGTTAATATTAGGAATTAGAGAAGATTACCTTCACTGAATCAACCGTTTATAACGTAAATTTTCATATATTCCCTCAAAGTTGTTCAATACAGTAACAAGGTTTTTTCTAACATTCATAGCAATAAACTTCAAAGCTCGTAGGCAGCTTGATTGAAACAAATGATATGAAAAATAAATCAGAATAACCATTATATGTTTCATCAAACAATGCTCAAAAATCTGGTTATGAGTTAATAATTTTTGCTCAATATGATTATGAAGACACCTCTCGCGCTGTGTTAGTATATCTGATACAATTGTCCTCAGGATTCTTTTCATTCATTGTTAGATCTTGTAATACAGCCATTCCATGCCATACCGATATAGTGGATCTCAGATTTTCGTTAAAAGTGGTAATTTTTTTCTTTATCGCAAAACACTAAACCAGTGTTTCTTTTATTTTTGCCCATTTCCATTTTAGGGTGGTCCGAAAAACCATTTTTTTCCATTTTTTCCCGAAAATTACTGTTTTCAATAAATAACTTTTGAATCACTGAACCGATTTAGATGATCGACATACCAGATTGAAGCCAATGAGCTAGCCTGGATTTTATTTTCGTAATTATTGATTGTAGTCGTCTTTTATTGTTTTCATGGCCTTGGACTAGAGGGCGCTATATTTTTTTTTTGTATTTTTCTTGAGCGCCGAGATTTTTTTACACAACATATCTCGATATCAGAGATGCTATTTTTTTCTCGTTTTTGAGCTCTGATTTTTCAAATTTAACCGGTGGTTCGAAAAATAATTTTTCCACCTATATCCAAAAATGACTTTTTGCCAAAATTCATAAAATTTGAACCATGGCACCGATTTAGATGATCACATATTAAATTGAAGCCAATAAGCTAACCTTCTTTGAAAAAATATCACACCTGCGAGATGACTGGATTATAGTCGCATAGGCCTAGTCAAGTCACATAGGAATATTGAACGAACACTTAAAACATGATGAATTTGCAAAATAATAACTCAAAAACGAAGAAAAAGCATCACTGATATCGACATATGTTATGTTATCAGCTTTTCATAAAAAATATAGAAAAAAATATATAGCGCCCGTGAAAACTATGAAAAAAAAAAGACAATCAATAATTACAAATATAACCGAATTTTTCGCAAAGGTAATATTTTTTCAAACAAAACTGACTCATTAGCTTCAATTTGATACGTAGATCGTATGAATCAGTCCAATAGTTTAAAAGTGATAAATTTTTGTAGTGGAAAAAATGGGGATCAATGGTTTTTTTCCGAACCATCGATTAAATTTGAAAAATCATAACTCAAAAACGAAAAAAAATAGCATCTCTGATTTTGAGAATTGTTATGTAAAAAGTCCTCAGCTTTCAAGAAAAAATATAAAAAAAATATAACGGGCTCTAGTCCAAAGCCATGAAAACAATTAAAAAACGAATACAATCAATAATTACGAAAATAAAATCCATTTTTTTACAAGTTCAGTATTTTTTAATAAAAGCATTGGCTTCAATTTGATATATCAATCATCTAAATGGGTTCAGTAGTTCAAAAGTTATGAATTTTTGAAAAAAGTCATTTTTGGGAAATAGTGGACAAAAATATTTTTTGGACCACCCTAAAATGAAAATGGGCACCTCAATGAAGAAAATAAAAAAAAACGGTCTAATGTTTTGCGATACAAATTGACGAAAATTTGAGAACCAGTATATCGCTTTGGGATGGCTGGAATAGGCCTTTTCCGAGGCTAGAGACGAACGAACTTTGTAATTTAAAACCTCTTTGATAGAAAAAAATCAATCAATAATCAATGAAATATGCAAGAAAAAAGAAATATTTTCAACAACAGCTTCTTTTCTTTTTGCATCTTTTTTTTTGATTAATCGACTAACAAACCCGGCGGAACTAGTCAAGCTTAAAATTGTTTTTTTTTATATGAACGCTTTTAGAAACAAACATTGATTGATCTTCTAATTGGTCATTTTCTAGGCTAGAGACGAATTATCTTTGTAGTTTAAAGCCTCGATAATAAGACAAAATCAATCAATAAACTCGCGATTACGAATGTAGAGCCACAGCTACAGATTTCTCTGGGAAGGTACACATTTTCCCGTTATTTTTGGTACAGATTCTGTACGGTACAGATTATAGATTTTCGTCACAAATTACAGATAGGTACAGATTTTTTTTAAGCATCAACAAACAAGCGATCTACAATGATTTTTTTTCGATGGTACAGATTTTCGAAGAAAAAGTACATATGAAAAAGATTTTTACTCCTTCGTGTACCGATGAAAATGTGGCAACATTGTGCAATTTTGGGATTATCGGTCACCATTTTAGAAATTAATAGCTGAAAATGAAAGGATATACTTGGCTACGGATCACCCATACGTAATGTTTTGGATGTTATATTTATTATCATTTGAAAGATTCGTTCTTTGAAAAATAATGTCTATAGTTTATAAGTATGCACGACTTGTACCCAAGTTTTTTCTCAACTAGTTTAGGCCGTTTGAGCCATTTCAGAAATGATCGTTTAGAGAGAACCAAAATTTCAGTTTTGGAATGCTTTTTTTTTGCAGAATGTCACTTGTGATTTTATTTTTTCTAATTTGCCGCTTTGACGTAGGACATACGTCTTTTCGTTGAAACTATTTTTATTGATTTGCATACCAATCGGATCGGAAATTCTCTAAGATTTGAAATCGCAAAAAATCGCAATTCTCTAATCTATGAACAGTTTAAATTGATGAAAATTGGAAGCATTTCTATTTTCCCATACATTTGTTCTGCCCATTCGTGTGCTTACCTTCCCGTAGCGTCAGACACGAGCAACTGATGGATCGACGAGGGACTAGTTTTGAACACCACGTCACATACCAGTGACGTGTTAACTGATAGCCGATTTCTATTACACAGTCTCGTTCCTGGCAGAATCGCGGTGAGATTTTGTTCGCAACTTCAAATCCAAGGTGGAACTCGATGAAATGATATAAAGCGTCGATGTTAATGCCCTCTGGTGGGGAGTGCTCGTGTGTTTTTACACATTGTTGTTGGTTTTCATGCGATGCCAAATGTAGATTGAAGTGTTACTATAAAGCGGTCTTAATGTTTTGTTTATGAGAAAAATGAAAAATGAAAAATTATAAGTTTATGATTAAACAAACATATAATCGCCTGTGAGCGTGTGTAAGTCAACTGGAAAATACCCCGCGATATCCTCATCATCATCATCATCTTCTTCTTCTTTTTCTTCTTCTTCTTCTTCTTCTTCAGTGGCACTAAAGTTTCTAGAGGAACGTCGCAGTTTGAACGTAGTATCACTTGCGTCATATTTATCAGTACTTAGTTGAGATTTCTAAACCAAATAATACGCCTTGAATGTATTCTGAATGGCAAATTCTCTACGCGTGTGGGTCGGATGAAATTTCTTTGACGAATATTCCCTCGACTAGAACGGGAATCGAACCCGAACGATAGGTGTGACGCTAACCACTCGGCCATGGGAGCACTCGTCGCGATATCTGTTATAGCTCTAACACCAAGAAGAAGACTAATGCTTGCGAAGTGTGATCATTGCATCGGCAGCATGTATATTATTCTCGCGAAAGAAAGAATGAATCATGAATCAATCATCTTCGGATGACTGTGCATAACAACGCAAACCATTGGCTCTTTTCAGGGCAACCAGAACTTTGTACTGAAGAGTTATTTGATAATTTTCTATGCATTCTACAATGCTACCCGAAGCGATAAACGAGCGAATTGAATAAAATAATTTCTTAGTCCTACCTTTACAATGCGATCGTGTTCTGGACACAACTTTTAATCATTTAAAAAACTGTTTCGATTTTGTATGAGCCACTCATACACATTTTTGTAGGAATCGCTGTTTCTGAGCCAAAACTCGGGTCATGTAATATCTGGACGCACTGTCGCAGCGGCTCCTAGTGGTCGGATCTGGAATGTTTTGACAGCAGTTTGTTTTGAAATGTTTCATCTTTCAGCGTCGGAAAGTTCGTCACGTCATTTTGGTCAGGTTCAAAAATTGCGATGTCGTTGAAATTGGCTACATCGACCATGTACGGGGTTCTTACGCTTTCCGTGAGCGGCATACTACCGATCTGCAGGGGATCACAGCAAGGATCGTTATGGAGCTAAGGATCGGAAAGTTGCATTTGAAGGTGTTAAGAATGATTAGAGAAAACTCAGGGCGGTCGGATCATGATATCACCAAAAAATTCAATGCCAGTCAAAGCACCGTCAGAAGGATTCGTCTGCGAGTAGGATTTCGATTCTTTCAGGCCAGTAAGCAACATAACAGGGCACTGCAGCAGAATCTGGTGGAAAAAAGACGTGCCCGGAAGTTGTGCAATGAGGTTCTCACTAAAAACGAAGCATGTACCCTCGTGGACGACAAACCGGTCGTGAAGACGAATTATGGTCAGCTTCCCGGACAAAATTTCAATAAAGCCACTAATCGAGGTTCCTAGCAAGTTCAAAGTAGTGGTTTCGAGACCACCCAACCAACTGCCCTCGATTCCATCCATTAGAGAAATATTGCACGATTTCCAAACAGAAGTAGAAGACGACTCGGGATTCAACAGAGATGAAGAGGTAGTGGAACATAATTTTCTTTAATGTGCAATACATGACCTTCATTTTGTGTACTCAATATTTTATTTCGGGTAGATCCGTTTATTTGCGTGCAGATAATGAACGACTCAAGCTTTAAGAGCGATTGAACGTTATCTTCAAATCTGGTTCCCTCAGCAATCTGTGCAAAGTTTCGAAATTCTACATTCTCGTTTTGTAGTGCGATACCTTTTCAATGAACGACACCATTGAGAAAAAAAAAAATGGCGCCGGTGTTCGAGGTCCAAGAGAAGGCTTTATTACCCTTAACAACCTGATCGTTCTTACGTTTGACAGCTGTTGTCAATAACCAATAACCAACACGTCTACTATGAAAACTCGCTGCAACCAGATCCTGTTCCATGATCGCATTGCATGAACGGATGACTGAGTGAGCGGTAAGAGCTCTATTAAAAGCCTATCAACAGCTCAGTCACCGTCGTGGCTCCCGGGGAGAGATACGAACGGATCAAGCCAACTTTCCCACGGTCAGATGCCTTTCAATTCTAATATACCCTGCAAACAGCAAGCTTTGTTTTGGATGTGTGTGCGTGTTTGTGTGTGTGTGTGTGTGCGCGCGATGTTGTTGGTCTTAATCGACCGGACATCGATAACCACGGCTCCGCCGGTCCGTCGAGGTTTCCGATTTGCCACTACCACGCTATGGAAATCAGAGCAAGACCAAACTGGTTACGATTCGGATGTGTCCCCGCCATCCACATCCCGGGTCCGTGGCGTGGAGACTTGTTTTCGCTTGTTTCCGGCCGGGACTCGGAGTGCGCCCTGAAAATGGCATTAAGTACGGAACTTAATCTCGTTTACGAGTGAGATGCAGCGAGAGAGAGAAAGGGTCTACGATCGCGCGCTGTCGCTCATTAATTTTAATATGTACTTCCTCCTGGCCGATCGATCGAGAAGGCCCGACGCATTTCGACCCGATACGAGCGCGCGGTGTAGAATGAGCGCCGATCGTCAGAGAGAAAGGAGGAAAGAATTAATAATCCGTTCCCTTTCTCTGTCGCTCACCGTCTCTAATTAATCCATGGCACCTTTTTTTTCTTCTTTTCATAGCCATCGTTGTCGCAATGGTTGTGTTGCTTTATTTCGAGACTGCGTTCGATTTGCGATTTTGTTGCCTTTACGTAAGTGGACAACAGTTTCCTCGATCAATTAAAAGGTACGAACCAGAGCAACGAAATCACGCCTTATGAACTAATTGAAGTGGTTCACATCCTCGCTAAAGTTATCTGCAATTATGCAAAATATCACCACGGCGGCGGGAAACGCGCATCGTCGTTCCCCGGTTTCGTACTTTCCATAGGAAGGGAGAATAAAATTATCAGAATCATTAAGGTGGTGGAGAGGTTACTTTTTTATGGGCTGACAATCTCCGGTGTGGCACCGACTAATCTCGACTTCCTGCCGGAGCGCGCGTCCAACAAACTCGAGCTGCGGGGCTTTGTTTTGCTTACCCACGAAGAGTTTCGAACGGTTTAGTTGTGCCGATTTGGATGATCGACCACCGATCGGTGGCAGGGCAAAGTTGCGAAGTGATTAAGATGTTATCATGACTTCAGCCCCAGAAACCGTTGAAAAGGAGAAAAACACGTGTTTCTTTTCGGAGGGCAAACTTGCAAACGACAAACGACGATGTGCTCGTCGCTGTGGTGGGTCTTAAAGCGGCAAACGGACGAACGGAACCGTACAAATCAGTAGTTTAACATTACCACAAACTTTCACACCCCCTTTCTTTTCCCAGTGTTTGGTTTCAATGTGATAAAACCATCGCGATAAACGACGAACATCGACGAGAATCATTTTCGGTCGAGGTCCATTTACGACGGAAGGACAAGAAGAGGGACAGACAAGGATCACATCTTAATCTGTGGGAAATGTAAACAAACAGAGTTGACTTTGGTCCGCCAGAGGAGACATTTATCATCTCTCGAGGGATGGCAGCCGTTTTTATGGGCTTTCCCTTCGCGCGTTTTTGTTTTATCTTCACATGATTTCGCCCAATGACACTTCCCAGAATGCTTTGACGTTTCAGGGTGTAATTTATGGTGTGGCATAAGGCACCCACAACCACGGTGCCCCGATCAGGTTGTCATAAGTTTTCCACGAAATAAAAAGAGTTTCATTCCGATCTAAATTCAGCCAACGTTATTTCCTTCCTTCGGAGGAAGAAATTTGTAAATTTCTGCCCTTCTGGTTACGAGATCGGAACTCGGCACAATACGCAAACCGCTTGGGTGAGAGAAACGAAGCATCGGGCCAAAGTGAAAACGGAAAATACGCTTTTCACGCCGCGGTGAGCAGCAAATTCCTGCTTCAGCAGTAGGGTATGTTGGAACGTGTGTTCTAGCAATGTTCCGCCACCAACGCCTATCACAATTACCGTGTAGTAGCGGCGGCGGCGTGGTAGCATTGCATGAGGTTCTGTTTTTTCGATTTCAACAGCCTCCTCCGGGGTTCCCCCAGCGTCCCCCTCCGACCCATGGCTATGGCTATGTCCGATGGTGGATCCAACCGTTGCTTCCGAACCCGCTTTGTTTTTGTTTTGGTCGCCGCCTCCACGGTTCGACCCATTGAACACAACGGCCACGGCGGCGGCGGAGACCTACTTGCTCTGCGAACCATGCCGAAGCACCTATACCAGTGTCGAAAATGCGGGGAGAATGCGTCACCGTTGGAGGCGCTTGGACAATATGTTGGGCCGATGTACCACACGGTTCTATCATTTGCCCCCCCCCCCCCCTATCACGACTCTGATTAGGGCCGTTCGTGTCCTCGTGGTTGTCGTCGATCTCGACCGTTTTTTTTCTGCGTGCATGTCTGGCCCTTCTCGCTAATGGAATTTAATTTTTTCATCTGTGGGCTATGGGCTCTTCGAGGCGGGGCGGGGAATTCTAGATGTTCAACAAGTAACAAGGGTTGATTCTTGTATTTTTTTCAGAGGGGTGAAATCACAACAGCCAACGACCAGCGATGACAATGAATTTGTTCGGATAAAATCGGAAGGGGTGACCTCTCGGGGTAATTCTATTATGCGTATGTACGACGTTTGATGTTTTCCATCGTCGCAAATTGTTGCGTAAATAGGGTCCTTAAGCAAATCGTGAAACGGGAATTTGGGAAGAAGGGGAAACCAGTTGCACGTGTTCTCATTATCTTGCAAATTAGCAACGGTAGAAGCATTTAACCGAAAGTGAAGGAATGTGTTGCTTCGGCAGAAACAAAAATGGTCGCTAACTGACAATCGACGTCAGTCAAACGAGACGTCAAACTGAATGCCGTGTCGAATGTACAATACTTGCCCGGAAAAACATCGAATCCATTCGCAACAGATCGAAGTAGGCCACCACAAAAACAAAATGGCCATCTGAACAATTTGCAATCGCTAATATTACCAAAAACGCATACTTGATGTCATTCAGCGAGTGCGATCGCTACTGCTCTTGTTGGAATGAAAAATTTCGCACATATCGAAAGTGCATTGTATTAAAAACAAACAGCAAAAATATCGAAAAACAAAAACAAAATGGCCACCACCAGTGTCGGCCGACCTTCGAAATTTCGCGTTGCGATTTTCGATGAATTGGGGGGGGGGGGCCGTCTGAACGAGGGGAAGCCATAAAATTTACGACTCAACCTTAACCCCAATGTTTCCCATGCCGTAGTGATTTGATAATTTTGCGCATGCGTTAAGCTCCGCTCCAGTGGCTATTATTGCATCATACGCGCGCATCGTGTGTCGCTCAGTTGCATTCACTAGAAATCACCCCCGAAATAAACACCAAAAAAAACAATATTTTTTTTGAAGACGACCTTTAACCATCGCAAATGACCAGCAACAATGCTTCAATGCATTCTTGCTCTATCTCGGGAGGGTGCGTGGGCGGCGGCGGAGGGGTTTGAGAGGTGAAAAACAAAGCACAAGATGGTCACGGTACGGAGCGTCCGAAAATGAAATCTTTCGAGGCGAATTTATAGAAAGAGAAAAAAAACCTAGCACCACACAACAGCAGCAACAACCCGCGATGAAAAACGGTAACATTGAACTATAAACACATTAAAACTGCTACTATCCATTGGAGCCTCTCTCATAACCTACAAAATTGATTATCATGAATTATGACGGCACCGAGGGCGCGCGCGCGGGATTTGGCAACACCTTGACCAGTGCGCTAGTACACACGATTACTTTAAGAAGAAGAAGAAGGAGCGTAGAAACGGCTAGATTCCAATTTGAAATTGTAATGCTCGACGGGCAGCGAACTGAAGAAAATTAAAACAAATATACCTCCGAGCACATGAAAACACGACAGGGCCCAGAGGCCCAGAGAGTGAAAAGTGCAACTGCTGCGCGCGGTCACGCATCGCTGCCCCCCCCCCTTTTGCTTTTATTTTCTTGATGAGTCCAAGCTTTTGTTTTGATTGCTAAATTTTGTTTCTAGGAAAAAAAATGTTTTTCGTCTATTTTTCGAAATTTCCTCAACACAACGGGATGCGATACACATTTGTCAAGGTCAAGAGAAATGCTCAAAGAAAAAATTATATAAAAAAAAAATAATTCAAAAAGAAGGCTTCGCATTGAATTATATTTTGAATGCAACAAGGAAAAAATAAGCACATTTTTTAACATCCTCATACTTACTCATACTCATACTTTACTTCAATTTACTTAACTTTAAATAAACTTAAAAATATCATGAAATGTGCTATCCACTCAAACTGGTACAGCATTCACTCAGGCGAGAGGTGGTTTCGTGTATAATATATGTGTGTTATAGCAATACAAGAGACACTTTGCAAGTAAGCACACATCAAAGGTTTCATGTTGTTTACGCCCTCAAATTATTTATTGTTTTGATTGTCAGATAACAAGCATATGAGTGTTTTTCGGAAAGACTGTTTTGTTTGTTGTTTAAATCTTAACATGAACCGAAGAGCAGCTGTGAAACTTCACATGGAACTTGGCAAAAGTTAAAACCTGTCAATTGTAAAGAAAGGAAGAAAGAAAGAAAGAAAATCACAGGAAGGTTGTGTCCGAGACTCAAAGTCGCAAAATTGGATGTTTTCTGCGACTTTGAGTTGTTCAGAAATAGTTTGTCGAATTACTCTTAATGATTCTGCAGGTCCTGTTTTTTGTCATAAATTCCCTACAAAATCTATCCGATGGTGCAGTCACCATAAACTTCAACAAATGACAAATAACAAATGATAGTTACTTGTAACGAGTCGTAAAGTCGTCGCTTCATGATTCAACAAAACCTTACATACTCAATAATATTGATTCCTTCAATCCGGCAATCTTGGATTATGTAGATTCAATATCAGTAGCGAAAATGCATGCCCATAGTCAGCACTATCTAGAACTTAAAGGCAACAGAAATAAATTCGGAATTTGAAACGTAGGTCGAGATCTAAAATTATCTCTCTCAATTCAGCTCATTACACCACCGAAATAAGAGTCCTGCAACATGATGCGGAATTCGAGTTGATCCCAGTTTCAGATTTCAGATATCGCAATTTAAAAAACCATTCTAAACTAAGATTCTAAAGTTCAAATTTTAGAATTTGATTCTAGATTCGAATTCCAGAATCAGATTCCGTGTTCATATTCAGAATAATTCAGAATCAAATTCTGGTATTTCAATCCAGAACCGAAGCCTGAAATCTGAATCCAGTACTATATTCCATCAGTTTCCGGGATTTGAATACATAGTCAGAATCTGAAATTTAAATCCAGAATCTGGAATTTGAACCTGGAATCAGAATCTAGTACTTGAATCCGGAATAAAAATCTATAATTAGAATCCAGAAATAGATGCCGAAAATTTAATCCAAAATCAGAGTTTGGAATTGGATCTGGAATTTGAATCCAGAATTAGATTCTTAAATTTGAATCCTTAATCACATTTCGAAATTTGAATTCAAAATCAAGTTCTGGAATTTGAATCCTGGACAAAATCCGATCGAAATCCAATTAGAATTCATAATCAAATTCCAGAATTTGAATCCAGAATCACATTCCGGAAATTGAATCCATTATCAGATATTGGAAAATTGAATCCAGCATCTGACTCTGGACTCAGAATCAATATCTGGAATTCAATTCCAGAACAATGATTCCGAAATCTGATTCCGGATTCTGGAGTTCTCAATATTGATTCTGGATTCAAGTACAGTGGAACCCCGATTATCCGCGAGCGGATGATCCGCGATCCATAATAAACCCATAGGCCTTTTCCTGAATATGTAAGACTCATGCACTTTAGTTTTGATCATGGCTTCCACATTATCTGACTCCTGGAGTGCACGACCTTCTAGATAGATAATTAATTATTTCTGTATTGATAAAACATAGTTTTCATGCTGAAATATCTTTTTTCGTGTTTGGAACTCATTTTTAGTCGTTTATTGCGTTATCCGCGATTCTCGTTATTCGCGGTGAGCTAGTCAGACTATTCCGCGGATAATCGAGGGTCTATTGTATCAGATTCTGTTCCCGGAGTGAAATTCGAGATTTCTAATTCAAATATCAGTTTTTGATTATGTATTTAAATCTCGAAATCGGATTTTCGATTGAAATGTCCAATTGAATCTAATATCAGAACCCGAAGTTTTAATCCAGAATTCTGATTCTGAATTAAAATCCCAGATTCAGATCCTGGATTAAAATTCCAGATTCAGGTTCAGGATTACAAAACCAGATTCTGGAATTATAACCCAGAATCAGACTCAGAATCTAGGATTTTAATCCAGAAACAGAATTTGGCGTTCGATTCCGGAATTCAATACCAGAATCAGACTCTGGAGTTTTGATCCAGAACCAGAATCTGGAATTTCAATCCAGAATCTGAGTTTGGAATTTTAATCCAGAATCAGAATTTGGCGTTTGAATCCGGAATCAGACTCTGTAATTTGAATCCAGAATCAGATTCTGGAATTGTAATCGTGAATCTGAAATTTGAATCCAGAATCAAATTCTGGAATTTGAATCTATATTAACATCCCGGAATTAATTTTGTTTCGTATCCCTCCAATCCGATCTATAAACTTTTACTTAGTCGCGGCAATACATACACACACTCTTTACAGATACACGGGCCAAAGGTTGTGCAATCCACTGATGATTCAACAAAAGCCAAAGGTTGTACCGCTCATGACAACTCTACACGAGCTGATGATTGCGCCGGCTAGTGACCATTCTATCCTGGATTCCTCGAGTCGAGAAAGACGCACCACGCTAGATATGGGGTACAGACTAGGGGGGCGTTGCTGATTAATGGTCAGCTGCATCCCAATAGGAAGTATCCCGTGTCGGGCACAGGTACAGATCATTGAAGACAGCAACATCACAATTACGAAAACACTTGTAATACTAACCTCGAGCCAACCGCGAGTAATCGGTTACATATTACTAACATAGTTATAAGGCAAACATTGTCGAAATATTGAACTCCCGGTCCCGTCAGGTTGACGCCATATGAGCCTTAATAAAAATATATATTTTGGATAAAAAAAAAAAATCCCGGAATTTGAACCCAGAATCAGAATCCGGAATTTGAATCCAGAATCTGACTCTGGATTTGAATTCCATATTTATATATAATTCGTGAATCTCTTCATGGATTTCAGATTTTGAGTTTGGTTTCAAATTCCATATTCTGAATCTGGACCCGAATTCCAGAGTCAGATTCTGGATTCAATTTCCAATATCTGATTTCGAATGATACAAATTCGGATTCGGACTTTGGATTTCAATTCCAGATACTGAATTGGACTCAAAATTCATGTTTTGATTCTGAATCCACATCTAGAGTCAGATTCTGGATTGAAATTCCAGATTCTGATTTTAGATTCAAATTCCCGAATTAGATTCTGTATTCAAATTTAAGAACCTAATATCTGGGTTTGAATTGCAGATCTCAGTTATGTATTTAAATTCTAGATTCTGATTCTGTGTTAAAATTCCAGATTTTGATTCTGGACTCAAATTCTGGAACTTGAACCAAAATCAGATTTCGGAATCTGATTCTGGAATTTGAATCCAAAATCAGAATATGGAATCTGAATCCAGAATCGGAGCCAGAAATTTGAATCCAGAATCACATTCTGGAATATGAATCAAATTCAGAATCTGTAATTTGAATCCATAATCAGGTTCTGGATATTAAATCCAGAATCGCATTACGGAATTTGAATTCAAAATCAGTTTCCAGGATTTGGATACAGAAACAGAAACTGAGATTTGGATTCAGATTCTGGAATTTGAATCCGGAATCAAAATCTAGACCTGGAATCCAGAATCGGAGCCTGAAATTTGAATCTAGGATTAGATTCTGGAATAGGAATCCATAATTAGATTCCGGAATTTGAATCCATAATCACATTTCGGAATCGAAAACCAAAACCATTCTGGCATTTGAATCCAGAACCAGAATCCGAAATGAGAATCCAGAATCCGTTCCGATAATCTATTGCTAAATTCAAATTCTGGATTCTGATTTTGGATTCACATTCCATACTCTGATTCTGGACTCAAATTTCAGAATCTAATTCTGGATCAAATTTCCAATACATATCTGATTTTGGATTCAAATTCTGGTATGTGATTCTGGATTCAAATTCTAGACTCCTATTCTGGATTCAATTTTCATAATCCATTTCTGGATTCAAATTTTAAAATCCCATTCTGGATTCCAGTTCTAGATTCTGATTCTGTATTAAAATTACGGATTCTAATACTGGGTTGAATTTTAGGTTTTGACTTTGGATTCAAATTCCTTGACTTTGACTTTGGATTCAAATTCCGAAATGTGGTCCCAGATTAACCCATTAACGACCAAGCTGTAAAAAATATTTTTTTGACGAAAGCCATCGGTGTAATTTGGATTATTGATGGTAAAGAAACCCCAATGTCCAAGAATTATTTTGAAATGATGCGAAAAAACAATGGAATCGAGGATTGGGCAATTATTATTCGGTCCGGCGAAAGAATATTCACATCAGCAATCTCATTAAAATCCTCGTTATACGTACTGACCATTTCCTCCAGCTCCTCTACACACGAAATTCTACGGGCCACCATTACCTAAGGTTATTACGGACAACAAATCATACAGATTTTCAATAATATTTACTGAATTAATTGATATTTGCAAACATTCACAAATGAGAATGCAAAAACAAATGAAAAAACTTCCGTCTTCCAAAGTAAATGAACCAAAACGCGCTGCAGAGGTTAGATGTGTTGGTATTAATTCATCAGAAAAAAATGTTCGTTATGGGCCAACGTTCGATTTTTCGAACACTCAATTCTCCCGGTTGTTATCTTCCTGTATGAGGCTCAATCGGAAGATTTTTGCCCCATATTGCAATGTATGTTCTTTTATAAAAGTAATACATTAGAAAAGTTCACAAAATTTTGTATTTTATTGGGTTTTTAGTTGAAATTAAAAACACGTTCCAAGCATACTTGTTTAAATCGAATTTATTGCCCAATAAAGTTATACAAAACTGAGTGAACTTGATAGTAAGTGGTGGCTAATGTATTAAGCTATCTTTTGATACAAAAACATTACCATATGGTAGCTTTGCAAAGACATGAAGAATTATCAAAGTTGCTCTTCGATTTTTCGAACGCTTGGCCTAAAATGGGTTAAAATTCCAGAATCTGATTTTAGATTAAAATCCAGATGTGACTATCGATTCAAATTCCACAGTCTGATTCTAGATTCAAATACCAGATTCTGATTCTAAATTTAAATTCCAGTATCTGGTTCTGGATTAAAATTTCGGATTCTACATTCAAGATCCAGAGTTTGACTCTGGGTTTCAATCCCATAATCCGATCCCGGATTAAAATTATGGATTCAAATTTCTCATTCTGGTTCCAAATACCATGATCTGATTCTGGATTCAATGTCCAGAATCTGATATTGGATTCAAATTCCGAAATGTGATTCTAGATCTGAACTCCAGTCTGGAATCTGATTCTGGATAAAAATTTCAGAAACTGATTTTAGATTTAAAAACTAGATTCTGATTCTGGTTGAATCCAAGAATCCAAGAATCTTATTCTGGATTCAAATACCAGATTCTGATTCTAGATCAAAAACTCCGAAATCTATTCTGGATTTAAATCTCGGGTTATGATTCTGGATTTAAATTCCAGAATCAGATTCTGGTTCCAAATACCATAATCTGATTCTGGATTCAATGTCCAGAATCTAACTTTAGATTCAAATTTCGGAATGTGATTCTGGATCCCGATTTCAGTCTGATTCTGATTTTGGATTGAAATACAGAATCTCGTTCTGAATTCTGGATTAAAAATTCCGAAATCTACTGTGGATTAAAATTCCGGGTTCTAATTTTGGGTTAAATTTTCAGAATCCGATTCTATAATTCATAATCTTATTCCGGATTTTGTCTGGATTAAAATTTTGGAAAAGTTGTGCGTGACGAAACAAGACTGCAATTCTTCCTGTCGAGTAACATTCTGTTACGAAACTGGGTAATATGTGGTTGGACGCAGGGGACAGTCTCGAAGTCATGTTGCATCGCACTCAATGAGGCAACAATCCAGAACGACGCTATAATGGGGCAATGATATCGCTCGTTTATTCGCTGTGAGCACACACAATTCATTAACGCGCAATTCTCGGGTTATCATACAAAGTTTCCGACCCATACCGTGCGTTTGTGTTTGTGTACATATGTCCAGTACCTCCGCACAACACCCACATCAACCACCACACGGCGCATATTACAAAACGTGCGACTTCATTCATGCGAAAGCATCCCCATCCACAGCCATCATCAGCATGTACACATTTGTATACCGACATTAGTCCGGCCGAATGCCCCATTCACATTTGAGTCTCATTCATTTAAATCGCTGTTATCAGCCGTTGGAAATCAGCCACCATCGCAGGCAGGGTTCAGCTCGGTGGAGAGCTCGAAGGCGACCGTTTCCGCGGACCTCGGTGCGCATAAAATTCACTATCGAAATCATCGCATCGCGCATACCGGTCGTCTCCGCCGCGGCCGTTTGTGTGTTGTGGCCTCGGAGAGTTGATCGTCATCATGAAAATTAAAATAAGCACTTTAGAATGGGTGTTTGTGCGCGTGTGTGTGTGTGTGTTGACCACTGCTCATTCACATGGGTAGATATTGGCTGGCCGCAAAGATGGCTGACCAGCCAGCCAGCGGCCGGGGATTCCAACAGTAAACCACCTGATGAGCAACCGAGTGATGCGATCGGTCAGTAAAACACTGTTTTGAGCAGGAATTTGCTGGCTCATCCTGCGCTTCCCTGCCTTTTTTTGCCTCCTAATGATAATGCCAACAAAAGCGAACGAAAATTGATTTCCATTCGATTGGCGGAGGGAGCAATCAGCCCCCGAACCTAGCAATCAAGTGATTTTCATTCAAGCTTTGTGCTGTGCCTCTCTTCTCCTATAGACACTGACGATGACGAAGACTTGGAATGGTTCTCCATGAATGAACTCCGCGTGAATACGTGTGCAGTTGACGGAGGGGCCTTCTTCGGGCTGTTTGGTGTTTTTTTTGGAACGAGGGGCAGTTGGGAAAAATAACTAACACAAAACGATCGGTAGCATGCAGAACTACACAACAGAGCAGAGGGGTTTGGCGGTCGATGGCACCTTGAAAATACCCATTTTTAGACACTCGTGCAATGGATCTCGCAATTGTGCACCAGCATATAGCCTCGGACACACGGGAGAAGGAAGCCTTTGTTTCTGCTCAAGTCGACCGTGAATTTGTGTTCTTTGTGGCCCCTCCTCCGCAGGTGACCGGTGCGAGGCTGACGTGAGCGCTAAAAGATCGTAAGATCAGTACTCAAAAATACTGCAACAAATCTACAAATGGCGTCTTCTAATTATGCCTGGGGTTATGCACAAACGACGCGCTTCCCCGTGTTGACAGTCGCAAAAATCCTCATCCCCCTTATTATTGGGCGTGATCAAAACGAATCCACCTACAGATACCGCGGGCGTTAGACTTTTTTTTGGTTCCGTTCGACTCGAATCCTCTCAGATCAAAAACTATATTATGATTTCTTTTCTCAGCCTCAGCTGAAAGATATCGAAATTATATGCCTCTTGTCCCGCGCTAAGCACTCTCAGACCCAAAACCGAAGCCCCTACCCGCTCTTCGGGCGCATGTTTGTGTGTGTATATCTATACACTTTATGTAACTAATTATATGGTGATTTTTTCCCTCTTATTTTGCCTTTATCCTCTCCGAGTACGGCCGAACCGTCGGTCCTTGTGATTTCATTCCATTTCTAGACTTTTGTCGATTCTGGGTGGTGGCTTTTAACCGATAATTTGTGATTCGAAAGATACCGCCGTTTCAGATTGGAGTAAGGAAAAAATAAATTGAATGAAAACAAAAAAAAACTCACCACTGCTGTTGTTGGAATTGCTGGCAGCACTGACACGGTTGCTAGCACTGCCACCGCCAAATTGCTGCTGGTCCTGCTGCTGCTGGTTGCTCAGTCGCTGCAGGGCACTGTTGTACTCGCTGAGTTCGCTAACGCCACTGCTGGCCGCCCCGGTCGAGCCGCAGTCGAACAGGGCGCTGTTCGTGGACGTCGACGCGCTGCCACTGGTGTCCAGCAGGGCCTTTTCGCAATCTGGCACGAAAAAGGAAGAGCATCATAAGAAAATTTGATCTGTTTTCCTGGTTTTCATTTTTTTTCGTTCGGTAATGGGCTGCAATTGATTCGATTTATGTGTCAGTTCCGAGGGGAGGGATAGGGCGAACGAACGCGAACGAATTCCGAGGGGCCCCTATGCGTGCGTCCCAAATTTGGGTAAAGGATTTGAGTGATTGGTGATTGAATTCTCTGCTGGAGGGTGGTGGCATCTTCAGTCAAGTGTCTATATAATATGACGACGGTGGCGAGCAATATTGTGCACGTTTTTTACCCTAAGGAAATTGGCTGATGCAATTATTGTTTATTTGATTGAACTATAAGAATGTGACGAATGCTTGAGGTTAAATACGTGATTCCAGATTCCTAAATTTCGACATAAGGAATTTAGCCTCAGATTCACATTTCACACACACTGGATTTTGAATCCTAAGGTTCAGATCTCAAATCGTAGTTTTCATAATGATACGAAAACAATCTACATTCCAATCACAAGTCCATGTCATACAATGCAGACATCACATCCTATAATTCAGATCGCAAATCTTAGATCTTCATTCTTCAAAATCGTGGAATAAATGTACAGATGGTAATTTAAAAATATAAAATTTGAATGTGAGATCCAGAAACTCGAAATAAACTAGATCACGTATATCACACTCGTGTTTAACATGGGTCTCAATTAAGAATCTATGGTTTAGATTAATATTTTTCTTGAGTAACAGATGATGGAATTACGTTCGATTGAGATTTCAGATTTCGAATTCTAGTTTCCAAGATCAGACCATGAATTCGGATTCAGACCTCATATGTTTATTCCAGGTTTTCAATTTCTATCATTTCAGACTCAGCTTTCTGATCTATGTTCTAGTTTTCAAATCCACAATTTCAGATTCCCTGTCACATGATTAAAAAATTCTTATTCAGATGCAAGGTTTTCATTTTCAAAATTGAAGATACCAAACTGTATTGTTGTGTAGTACAAATTTTGTATTTCGGTCCTCATTTTTCTGAACTCAAAGATAAAATAAATTTCACTTCAGCGATGGATTGCAGTTTTGGTTCATGTTACAGATTTTCGTTATTTTTCCATTTTTCATTTCTCAATTTTTCTCAAATTCTGAAGTTTCAGTTTTCGGATTTTTAATTTATACATTTTCTAATATTGGATTTTGAAATCATTGAAATTCCTAAATTTTAATTATTTGAATTAAAATATGTTGATACAACATCAATATTTTTGGGTTTTCAATTTCATTTCTTTTATTTATGGGTTTCAATTTTTGAATTTTTTAATTCAACGCTCGTTTTTTAAAACTTTGGATTTTCAATTATTTTCATTTTCAATGAAGTTTTTGATTTTCCAATTCAACTTCTGGATTTTGAATTCTGAATTTTCGGATTGACTTTCCATCGGACTTTCCAATCCTAGCGATTCTCAATTTCTAAATTTTCATTTTATTCTGCAATTAGATTTTTTTTTTATTTTCTGTTTTTTAATTTTTATTCTGATTTTTAAATTTCAATTGCTGAGTTTTCTATTTCATTATTCGTAATTTTTGGATTTGAGTTAGTGGATTCTAAATTCTTGTACTGAAAAAAATATTGGACTTGAATTTTTTGAATTTTCGACGTTTTTGATTTAGAAGCTTCAAAGTTTTGAATTTATGAAATTGAAATTTTAAATGTTTGAATATGTATTTAATTGTAGTGATTTTAAAATCTTTTGTTTTAAATGCTTGCATTTCAATTTTTGAGTTGTGTCTTTTTTTGTTTTTAACATTCGGATTTCCAATATTCCACTTTTCATATTTCACTGATTTTTTTTGAATTTAGAATTTTTGAATTATTAATTTTTGGGGTTTCTATTTTCTGAATTTTCAAATTTTTAACCCTCTGCGGTCGAAATTAATTTCTCTTCAAAAAGATCCTCTTATCTTTCCATGCTTATAATATTTTGTTTCTACCGAGTACCGTTACCTATTGTTCATAGAAACTCCGTATACATTCCTGAACAAGTTCACTGGATATTGAAATTCGTTTAGAAAAAATATAAACAATTACATTGTTGAATATAGTATTCAGTATGATTCTTTGCTGTGGTGGGGAGACAAACGACCGCAAAGGGTTAAACTTTGATCTTCGAGATTCTATTATTTTTAATTTTCTTTTTTTGCTATTTTATAGATTTTTAACTTTCTAATTCTCAATCATTTGAGTTTTAGTTTAGTTTTATGTAGTTTTTTAATCCCTAGATTTTAAATTTTTGTTGATAATTTCTTAAAATTCCTAAAATTCTTTAAATTTTTCTTAATTTATTTTTCAAATTCTTAATTTTAAAGTTTTGTATTTGAGTTTTAATTATACATTATTGGATGTTTCAGTTTTTTTTGTTTGGAATTAGATTTTTAATTTTGGATTTTCGATTTTAAATTTGAGATTTATTTATTTCAATAAAAATTTTCATTTTTGAAGTTTTTAATATTTTTTAAATTTACGGAATTTTAATTCACCGAGCTAAAATTGATTAATAATTTTTTTTTAGGTTTTCAGTTTTTGGGTTTTCAAAGTAATAATTTTCAATTTATGGGATCTTTGATTTCAGAATACTGGACTTTTTATATTTTCAATACATATTCATGTATTTTCAACATTTTCAACATTTTCAATACATTTCACATTTTTCCCAGCTTGCGTCGTTGGGATTTTCTGAGGCGAAAAATCTCTGGTTACGTCTTCCTTCGGAGCGGAAGTAAAAGAAGTTGGCCCGGCTCATGAGTTGTTGAGTCTGATAGGTAGGAACAGGTGGAGTCGCCTCCCTGATGTCGGTGATTGGCACTAAAGTGGCGGAAATAGGCCGACGAAAAATAAGCGAAGATAAAAAAAAAAATAAAAATAAATACATTTCACATTTTGTAATTTTCAGTTCTGCATTTTTAATTTTTAGATTATCAATTTACAACTTCCAAATTTTTGAATTTTCAATAATAGGTGATTTTCAGTTTTTGAATTTTGAATTTTTGAAATTGTAGAAATTTTGATTTTTTTAAAATTTTCTTTAGATCTTAAATTTTGGAATTTTAGGGATTTTCAATTACTGAATTTTAAATTTCTGGATTGGATTTTAATTTTTCGGATTTGAATTTTCCGAATTTTGGTAATTTTGGTAATTTCAAATTAAATATCCATTTTTTTTTTCATTTTGAATTTGTGGGATTTATCTTTTTTGGATCTACATTTTAAATTTTTTTGATTTTTGTCTTGATTTTCAATTTTTGGGATTTTCCATTTCCGAATTTTCAATTTCGAATCTAAAGTGTTTGGTTTTTGGTTTTCATAATTCATGAATAATTTTTGAAATTTTTGAATTTTCAGATTTTTGATTTAAAATTTTTGAACTTTCACGGAATTTTCAATTTTGGGATTTTAATTATTGGAATTCTCAATGATAGGGACTCTCAATTTTAGGGATTTTAAGTTTCTGATATTTAATTGTTGAATTTTCAATTTTGGTGAAAACCCCAAAATTAATGATTTTTCAGTTTACGGATCATAAATTTAGCGATTTTTATTTATGAATTTTGAATTTACGGATTCTCAATTTTTCGATTGAAAAATTAATTTCTTTCAAAAAATTTGTTTTTTAGTTTTCGGATTTGTATTTTTTTGCGAATTTTTGGAATTCGATGTTGATAATTTATGGCATGGTTAATTTTTGAATTCTCGATTTTCAGGATTTTCTGAAGTTGCATTTTTGGATTTTCAGTTTTGTATTTTTTATTTTAAGATTATCAATTTCGAATTTTCAAATCATTGAGTTTCCAAATAGGGATTTTCAATTTAAAAGTTCATAACATAAGTCTGATAAGTCTGAAATTCCATAAATTCAAAATTTGGAATAAAAAAAAAATTATTCGAAAGTTTAATTTAGGAATATTAATTTTTTGTTATGAAAGTTTTAATTTTTTCAATATTTGGATTTTAAATTTAGGGGATTATCATTCTTTGGATCTTCAATGTCTGGATTTTAAATATTTCGGATTTTTATTTTCAATTTTTTTTAATTTGAGATTATAATATTTCTAATATTTTTTTTAATACATTTTCAATTTTTATTCTTGATTTGGGATTTATAATTTCCGGATATTTTATTGTTGATTTTTTGATCTACACCTTTCGGTTTTTAATTACCGAAATTCGAAATTTAAGATAATAAATTTTAATAAATAAATTAATGTTTGGAAAAAATGAATGAATATTTTAAATTTAATTTTTTCTTTTCGGGATTATCTATCTTTGGATTGATTTTTTTTTGAATTTTCAATCTTAGAGATTTTTGGGCTTTTCTATTTATGTTTTTAAGGTTTTTATTGGATTGGTCAATTGCTGTAAATTATTTTCGAATTATAAAATTTTTAAGAATTTTCGATTTGTGAGTTATCTATTTGTTGTCCTCCAGCTTTTAAGCAATTGTGCACAAAAAATAGTTGTATCTTTTGTATCTTGTATGTTTTGTTGATCTATATGTAGATTTAGATCCCTTGTGGTGAACTTCAGTACCACACATGAGAGTTCTATAAGCAACAAAACATTTTGTGCATTTCAATAAGGAGTATATGTAGTTAAATTTGGCATTCGTATCATTTATATATTTCGTTTAAAACCTTGAATTTTACTTAAACTAGATGGATAAAAAATAACGAGCGAATAGAGCATTCCGAAGTTATACTCGTCATATCGTTGACAATCTGTAATCCATTAGAGCCGAACCGTCCCATCGTTCAAAGCCGACACTTACGGGTTTCCCAAAACAAATGACGAAAACCACTAACTCAAGACTCCCACAGCAAAAATCGGACAGCAGTCAATTGAAAAGCCATTGAAAGCATACCCCGAAAGAGAAAAATGCGGGTTTTCTCATGACATAAACGGTTGTGATTTTGTTGGTTTTCGGTTGTGACCCCGTCGTCTTTTGTCACGTAATTGAGTGGACACTTGAACGGCTCAATTGGTCCGAATGCGGGACCATTCGGCAGTTTGCATGGGATCCGGAATACATACCCACACCCACACACCCACACATACAGATCATCCGATTTTTCCCTTCTCACGAACGCCAAACACAAATGCCGTTTGAAATGCTAATTTTGCCAAGCAATTAAGTACCACTTTCATTTGTCAGAACGCTGTGTTTTTGTTGAGTGTGTATATGTCAATGCGAGTCGGGCGCTCTCGCCTCGACCGTGTGTTTAAGTTTAGATCATCGGCTTCATTATTACCATTTTATGGCGCAATGCATGTGTAATTACTGGTTTGGGCGCCGGAATGGTCACAGCTTGTTGAGGAGAATTGCACATTGCATTTCCCTTCCCCTTCCCGACTTCCCCAGATTCAATTATAATGATAATTGGCCTTAATCAACTTTCTAGGTTAGAGTTGAAAAAAATAAATAAACCAAACCTTGATTCTTATAATAATAATATGATAAACCATCAATGAAGGGAACCGCTTTCTAATGTACAACAAAATTCACTTGATTATGGCCAAGATTTGCTTGCGCAAACACTCAGGCAAAAAAGGGGACTCTCCCTGACTTATATGGCTTTTTAAAAGAGTTGCGACCAGATGTCACCCCGACCGATGCGGAGCGATAATAATATAATAAAAATGCCTTTATCATTCAATTACAAGAAAAATATAGAGATCAAAACGTGCAGTCGGGTATTAGAGTCTATTAAAACTGATCGTCCCGCCACCCATCCATCCATCCCTAACCAGTTCGAGTTAGATTCGAGCCAAGATGTCAGCTTGAAAGATGAGTTCGCGACTCCGATGAGCGCCCCGTTCTTGGCCCGATGTAGCTCGACGTGTAATGGGAACAATGAAAATAAATAATCAAATCAGTGAAGGGTCATGTCACCCTGCCGCCGCCTTTGCCCGTCACTCTGTGTACGTCATTTGACTCATTGAAGTTTACAATTTGATTTGCCGTCCGGGACTGATTCAATTTGAGTGTGTACACTGTGTCCCGTCCTTCGTCTTCTACTCTTTCGTCGGTTGGCAGGCTGGCCCCGATCGGGTCAATTGAAATTGTGGCGCGCGGATTGCTTGGATTTGTGTATCGCTATACAGTTCGATCGAGGCGGGCCAGATTGTGTGTGCGTGGAAGGGGCCCAACGAAGGGTACACAGATTGGAATTGGATAATTGGCGTTTCTCGTTGAAACGAGGGTACACAATTGATTCGATTAGCGTTATTAGGGCGAAGTGGACGCTTAGCGGAGCGTACGCTTTCGGGACTTACCTTTCTGTAGAATTTCCAGATGCTCCCACAGAATGTCACCGGTGAAGGGGGGTGCTATCGCTAGGAAACCCTCCCGCCCTAGACCAACGATGTCGCGGCCACTCATCTTCAGGAACGGTTCCTTGTTGACGCTCTCGAGCGAGAACTCTTTGATCGACCAGTTCAGCCAGATGATCACATGCTCGGGTGTCCATTGTCGTGGGTCTGAAAATGAAGAAAAACACATTTGAGAAAAAACAAAAACATCTTTTCAATTGTCAAGAAAACGGTGTGCCGCTCGTGTTGTTGATGCACTTTCAAGTTCAAATCAGGGGAGGATTCACACAGACACAAAGGCTCGTAAAACGATGAAAATAACAAAGTGCCATCTTCCTCACCCCGCGCACTGCCACCTGTCGGAAAGTACAAGTAGGCGAGTGACTCACAGCTAAAATTACACAGCAGAACAATAGAAATTAAATACATTGACATTGAAAACTGTTTTCTGGATTGGTTTTTGTTGTATAAATGCGATTTTTTTTGCCGTGCATCGTTGACTTTTTGGGAGACGTTTCGCCTGCTGTTGCAAGGTCGAATCGTCCGTTCGTTTGTCCGATTTCTTCTATTCAGAAATGGTTAATTTCTTGCGAAAAAAAAAAACGCACACACTAACACACACACTCGGTTGCCACCCACCCAAGCAAAACGCAAAATAATTACCATTACAGCTCACTTTGCATAGGCCCCCGGAATTGATCGTCGGATCAAGATAGAGAGAACTACGGAGCTTCGTCTCCGACAAAGTCTCCGTCTGCGGGAATGTGTCAGAATCAGAATCAGAATATCAGAAATCGCAGACCTTCGAACGCAAGCGCGAACGCAACAAACGTCAGTTAGTGCGCGGCGTTTCTGCGTTTTTTTCTCGTCTCCTGTTACCGCTGTATTGTTTCAATTAGCGAACGCTTTAAGTAGGCGCTGAAAAGCTGTGAATGTGCGCAAAAATGCGCGCGGACCGTAGATTCGATGCGAAAGATGCGTTTGGTTACCTTCGAAGAAACGCAAATGGGCGTATCGCGATGTACATATCTTGGTGACTTTTTTGCTCGTTTATTTGTTTGTTCTCGAGATTGTGGAGTGAATCGTGTTGAAGTGCACATATGGGCGCATCTTAGCGTTGCAAAGCACCGCCAACAGTTGCTTGGGGAGCCCATTGGAAGTCCGGGTCGGTGTCATTATGTAAAACATTCAAGATGCATTCCGAAGGACTTTTTCTTAACATGAAGAGTAAAAAATTAATCGCTTCGATGAAATCTGGGCCTTGCAATTGATTGGTTGAACTATTCTGCATCTCTAAGCATTTTTTTAGGAAAATTATAGAAATCAATTACCACCTATTAATGTTTTCAGTGTAAAATTTAAATAGAATTATGGATCCCCAGGAAAATATTATTCTAGGCACACCAAATTTCAGATATTTGCTAAGAATTTCAATCATATAAATTGTTTCAATGATTTTTTCTGGTTTCCGTCGATGATAAAGAACGTTGACAACTATTAAGGAATCATTGTTCTGAAGTAGATTCCTGAACCTCTTAACTCGGGATCATAGGACCGATATTCATTTGAATGCAAACAAATGCAATGTAAACGATGATTCCCGCGAAAAAATGCCCCATGCAAAATGTCAGTTCAATTGGAGTTCATTTACTAGTGCCGCAAATACGTCAAAGTTTGAATTTTTGACGTGAGACTACGTCTTTCATTTCTATACTGGGGTGTAAGTTCAAAGTTTCGAAAACGAAAGCGTTTCGCCGGAGAACGAGATTTCGAGCGTTAATAGCTCCTAAACAACTGAACGAAATGGTATGATAAACACTTCAATCGAAAGATTAAATGTCTACGCATTATATACTTGTTACTTTTTGATCCAAAAACTTGTTTCAATGGCCCTAAAATTGCTTTCAAAACAGGCTATTGAAATCACACCAATCGGTGTATAAGCGAGTGCCACTCGGAAATACACTCAGTTACGATTGCGCAACGATTGAGGTACGATCGCTGGAATTGATGGATGTTTCCCTAACACAGACTTCAAAACCATGGAGCCTGAGGAAATCGACATTGCAAAATTGATGCAAGCTGCGGGTACTGTTGTACTCGCTTGCGTTTCTGGAAATCGGAATATTTCTCTAACACAGACTTCAAAACCATGGAGCCTGTGGAAATCGGCATAGAAATTTAGATGCACGCAGTGGAATCTTTCGTACTCGTTTGCGTTTTTGCTAATTGGAATATTTCCCTAATACAGACTTCAAAATAATAAAGCTTGGGGAAAGATGCAAACTACGAGTACTTTTGTACTCGCTTGTATTTTTGCAAACCGGAATGTGTTTCCCCAATACAGATTCCGAAATCAAGAAGTTGAGAGAATCAGCATTGCAGATACATTCAAGTTGGCAATACTTTTATACCCCCAACCATATTTACACTCCCGAATTCGTTTTGTTATCACGGTCTACAAAAGCGGGTACAAATGCAACGCTTTGGCTCGATTATTCAAGACTGCATTGGATGATATCCCTTCATGTCGCCAGCTCACTGAACTTCCACGCATACCGTTTGATGATTAGGCAAAATGTTGATAACTATTTGTGCGATAACTACTATTATAACGCATGAACTGACTTAAATTGAGATTTGTTTGCAATTGAATTCGTAAATAGTTTCATTCATTCACTATTTTAATCAATAATTTAATCAATACACAAAAGATAGCACTGCGCAGCGGCGATATCGTACCCAATGAGGAACATCTGAGCTGGGATTATTGCTAATTGAAGAAATACAATTGATTACTAAGCCAACGGCAGTCCTATGTCAACCTTGCGGTTATATCATAGGTATAATCCATCCATAGTTTTTTCTTGAAAACGACAAATTTCACAGGGGTAGTGGGACCAGAAAGTCGGGGGTTAAAAAAATTGTAAGGGGTTGTATCTAGGACACGACCGCATTTTCGACGTAGAACTACGGAATTCAATCCGCTTGTTTTTCGCTTCGGATATTAGAATGCATCAACATTTTTGAAATAACTTTTAAGTTATTCAGTTATTTTTATTACTATTAGTATAGTAGCATGATTTTTTAATTGAAATTTGAACAATCTAAAACTGCCTTCGGACCTTGTAAACTGATAGAGAATAATATGCCTCTCTAAATAGGCTGACCAAACGTAAGGGAACTGGGGGTAAATCTGTCACGGGGGGTAAGACCCCTTGAGATTTAATAGAAAACTCTAGTTAACTATGTTTTTGAATACTTTACATGTTAGTATTTATCATTTTAGACGTTTTAAAACAAATTCAACCCACCGTGATTCGTCAGATGTTCAAATATTAATCAAAACAAACGCGAGTGCCGATTATGGGCAACCGGATGTAATTTTTCGGTAGTGGAATTTAAGCTTTTATTCTTGAACGAGGTTCCAAATCCTTTTTCGTTGTTGTACAGTTTGTCCCCTGGATTGTTAACCATCACTGGGATTCGAGTTGAGTTAAGTTAAACCAATAAATTAATAGGAATAGTCACCTTAAAAATGTATGCTGTTCGGGTAAGACCGTCACCCTTTGAGTGGAGTAAGCCCGGCATGATTTCCAGTTAGTTGAAGGTTCCTGGGACATATTCTCCATCTACTTCAGATGCCTCGCAGCATCCAAGGAAATCGAATAGTGGGAGTGGGTCCCAGGAGAACCTCACCCTTGCAAAAGAGGCTATCGTTGGTGAAGATTCTGTCAAACGTGCTTCCAAGACTTTGGAATCCCCAGGTCTACATTACAGGATCACGTTTTGTGAAAGGACTAGGACCTAGGTTCCATCGAACTAGTAATTGAATTGTGGTGTGGTTTTAGGTGCTTAGGATAGATTTGCCCTTATATCAAATTCCTATCTTTTCCGTATTCCAGATTTACCGGAACTTGTTCCGACCATATCTCCGGAACCAGTTGAACGATTCGAATCATATTCGATAGCGACATCTAGAATTAGAATACCTTCCATTTGGCGGTTGCCACATTCAAACTGGTTCAGCTGTTGTCATGTATATTTATTGACAAATTGAGGGTGCCGGTGTTGCTACCAAAATTAAAATTTTATTCTGCCCTGAGTTCTATCTATAATTTTTATGGGCTTCGACACAAAACTGAACGTTTTTGTTTTTGAGCCTGTTCACCGTTATGGAAAGAGTACATAATTTAAAAAAAATTTAGAATCTGATTTTTTTGGGTTTTTAGCCGTCATTCTTTCTAGAAGCAAGATATCCAAAAACTAAAGAGAGTAATGTGTAGCTATAGGTTTTACCAATACATTGCTACAAATAGATCAAAAATTTGGATTTAAATTTTACTCATTGTCTTCGCAGAGATTTTACACAGCTGTCATCGACATAAAATTGATTGTTTGGCAATCAATTTTGAAACCTTCGCTGTGAATGTTTACGAACAGCCTCAAGCAATAGTTGCTTTTTACCAGAGATCAGTTGGTGGTCTTTCAAATATTTATTGCCTTGTTGAAAAACAAAATTTTGAAACAAAATTTCGATTTGAAATGTGACAAATTTTATGATAGAACTTCTGAAAATTTTAAAATGCTTCTTGAAATCTCTCAGTCATCTGAATATGAGCGAACAAAATTCGTTGTAGAGAGCTTTATTCTTGGTTTAATTCACTCATTCATAAATTCTTCAAAAAGCGGCATTTTGTTTTTTTTTGGGTTACGTGTCCTGTTTTCATTCCTGATTTTGTCAGCCTATCACTAAATGGATATAGCTACCAGACGTCGACACTGTAGATCTTCATATCATATATATAACATTTACATATTAGATATAGAAAAGTTATTTTCATTCATAATTTTCATCTTGAAAATGTGTTCATTCCACCTGAAAATCCATTATAGTCTATGTCGATTTCTAAACTCATGCTAGAAAGCTCAATATCGCCAACGCGAATTTACCTGTCTAACAATATGAATATATCATTATTTGTCGGCTCTTGCCGGTACGTGTCTGATGAAATAGTGTTCGTTATCTGTATACAACATACTTCAGAGCCGAACCCTTATTCCATTCAACAACAACTCTCAACTTTTGGACAGAATGTTTGCACTGAGCTGCGCGAGTAGAAATATTTCCTATCGATTGGTGCAAATATCTCTGCGAACCATCGAGAAATTGCGAAGCTTAAATTGCAGTATTTCCTCTCTACTCTCTCATTGCCCGTACAACGAAAGCACCAGTTGATTCGTGTATCACGTATACGTCAGCACTTTTGGATTCTTCTACAACAAATTGCGGATGAAGAGAAACGTCGTAGGCTATCAACGCTTTCCGTTTATTTGGTTCCGTACTAACTTGATGATTGAATTGCGTTGCCAACTCGCACCAGATTTTTTTTCTTCCTATTCAGATATCGATCACAAATTATAAACACATTTGCTTCTATATTAAGCTTGAGGTGAGATCGAACCCCAGAACATGCAACAGTGAGGTTTTCCTACTGGTATTTGAACGTATACTTCCAAGAGAAAGACGTTGTATCTAAATAAATGTGTATGTCCATTAGGATGTCAATGAAAATGGTCATCTCGAATTTCGAAAAGTTACCCCCTAAAAACGCAAAAAAAAATTTCTTCGAGATGACAGTACATCTCGACGTTTCATGCAATTTTAAGACATTTGGCACCAACAATTTTTTTTTTTGAAGATCCCGATTTCCTTTCCTTAACATTTCCTTTGGGTGATTTTTTGGTTTTTAAAACTCAAACTTTGACCGCTTTGCACCACTCTCCCTCAAGTCCAATTGAGCTGATATTTTGCATAGGGTGTTTTTTTGAGGTACTGAACATTTTGTATTGGATAACTTTTTGAAATTTTAGAGCCGATTTTTTTGCTCACATTCATTGGCACCCTAATGTCCATATTCCAAAATTCCGGTCCCTTTTCTATATCCGTACAGAAAATTATTGTATGCTACTGGCATATTCTTTGTCATAGCACACTTTGCGACAGAGGGCTCCCTCTTCTTCGAGGGTGTGTAGCGAATGTGAACGAAAATGTACTCCAGCTTCGCAATAACTTCCATTCTTGTATCAAGCTGTGTGTTTATATGTGTGTGAAATTAAAGGCATGAATGATGTCCGATCTTTGTGTTGTGCTTGCTAGCTCGCACGCAACTGTGGTTTCACCTGTGGTTTATGATTCATTAGTCATCCAGATGGCGACCAGACGGTAGGGGCTTCGAGGCATACCAAATGGCCTTTCTCAAAACCTAGAGTATAATTTTGTTTTCCGAATTGACCAGTCAAGGCTAGAGGTCGTCAGGATCATCGTAGCCACATTGGTTGCAAGTTCGCTTACATTCGATTGATCATGAGTTCAAAACTCAGGGCCCTAAATTGACCATCTTTGCCAGTTGACATCGTTATCATCATCAAACATTTTTTTAGAGCCGAATTATGTTTAAAACCTATATAAATCACCGAAGGAAGGGAGGAAGAGAATTAAAAAAAAAGTGTAATGCTTGTTCATATTGCCAAATCGGCCAAAATCCTTAGGTTACTCATTGATACCCTCCGCCACCGCGTGCTGAAATATGTGATGAATGAGAAAGGTTTCGACACATGGTCAATACCGCAATACTCTGCCGGTGCGGGGTATTGAAATAAATCGGGATTTTTAGATTTAGTTTCGTTGAGTGGATGAGAGTCTGCAGTTACAAAATCATGCCACTTTAAGTAATACCGCAGTGTATTCTTTCGACGTAAGACTACGACTTTCAGTAAGAGTGACAAATCAGAAAATAAATCACGTTTTTTAGTTTTCGTTTATGTCAACCCCTGGGAAACCGAATTCGCACAGAGGTTTAAAAATCGACCCCCATTAATTAACACAAGTTATTATTTGATGGTAATTTGTATTAATAATTATTAATTACACTTGATATTTACTGAATATAAAAATAAATACTCATATTGATGAGAAAATGATGTTAAGTTTACTCATTTACCCAACACAAGTTTTTGAATTGGGAAATTTTTAAGGAAACTTGGCTATAGGGGTCGATGGTATCACATCATTCTAGCAAAGAGGTCTCTTGCCCAAAAATAGTTTGAAAATCACTGGATTAAAGTTTCGAAAACAAATCGAACCGCTCACTCACCTTTGGTAATTTTGTAGGAGTGCACCACTTTCTCCCAGGAAGCGAAGGACGCGTACAGGACCTCGGTTAGCTTTTTGTTCGTTCCGGGCGTCAGCGGTGGCATCTGTGTCGGTACATCTGTGGAGCAAACAAAAAAAAAGAAGGTAAACATCAAACCAATTACTCGCTACGATCATATGCTCATTGCCAATTCGGCGCGGTTGAATCTCTATTAAAAGAAGGCCGCAAAAGGGGGGCTCCATAGCACTACCCGTTTAACGACCTGTTAGAAGTAATGAAAATTTGTAGTTGCCTGGCGTGCGCCAAGCAGTATCGAATTTCATGGACCATTTTTCAATCCACCCAAAGCACCGGGTGGAACCATATCGGGAGCAGGCCCATAAAATTAAAGGTTAAATTTCGCACGTTCCCCGACTTATACCCAAACCCAAACGCCGTCGGTTGGGATTTTCAGTGCCATTGCCGAACGGCTTTCCACCCGGCTCTAATGGGTAATAAAAATTAAAACCTTGTAAATCATAATACGATTTTCTCGAGGCAGTCCCGAGACTCTTGCACTGAGAGTGTCCGGAAACACCCCTCCCAACCGATTCGCTTCTTCCCTTTTCTGTTACGTGTCCCCGCTAAGAGCTGGAGTTCGTTCTCATTTTTACGCGGGTCTCGGGCCCAGTGTCCAAAGTAGAACAACTTCTGACGGGCGATGAGTGTCTTCTGCTTCTGTTGATCTTCTTACGGCTAACCATCATCAGTTCACATAGCATCTCCGCACAGCATCATCTACTTTTCCAGTTATTAACGAACCCTGTCCCCGCCGCGTCCCGCTCTTCCCTACCCGAACAGATCGCTCATCTCATCATCGCATGATGTATTTGTCGGGGAGGTTTATTATCGCTCGTGTTTCTCCGCGTCTGAACAAGAGTATTGCCTTTTTTTTCCTGTTCCACTCAACGCAGCAACTACAACATCATTTTCTGGTGCTAGGCAATTGAGCGCGGCGCGCGCTTCGAAGCATCTCTACTCCGAAGGTTCGTCGCTTGGAGTCCCTTATTTCTGTCCGTTCACTCCACTCGGACCCCATATTGGGGAGCAGAAGAGAAAGAAGAAAAACAAAACCGGGGGAACATCACAAGATAATCCGAAGCGGCGCGTGAGTTAATCGGATTGCTGATGGTTGTTGTTGTTGTTGTTGGCAGGCTCATTTTTATGAATGAACTTCACTAACAAACGACGACGAGGACGATGACGGGGGAAGGCACCACAACAGCAACAAACCTGTGGCTGCGAGTGACCACGGCTGGTTACGGAGGCGAGATTGACGGTTAAATGGGTTGAGATTATGTACGGAAAATTGAAATTTAACGGACTTTTCGGGAAATATTAATCCTCTGGCGTCTCGGCTCACAGTGGAGGGATTCGCGCGTAGTCCGCGTAGCTGACAAGCCGCCTCCAGCACAGATGAAGTAATTTGATTGGACGGAACAAAAGTGGAGAATTTGTTTAAATTGTTTTAATTGGTTCCACACACATAGAGAGTGCACGGTTTGGACTCGGTCTCCGGCTGGCAAAAGTGTCCCGCATAGCTAATTGAGTTATTATCGGCCGCGCAAGGTTAGGTAGCCCGCGAGTGGGCGTTGATAAGCCGTGAAGTGTGCCGCTGGTTCATTCATGGGGACAGTTTTCGGAAGGAACGGAGGATTCTTCATTTCGTTGAAATTTTTCGGTCGATCTTAACACATTTGTTAACCTGTGAATTTTCAATGTTCCATCCAAGTTAGTTCGAACAGACCATCCTTTTTATTTATATTTTTCTGTCATCCAGTATAACTCATTTTTGTTTAAATCTAGGGTAGTTTTCTAGAACAAATTTGTGCACATGACATTTTTTTTCTCCATATACATTTGCTATCATTCTTCGGATCGTAGTTCTGCTTTCTCCATCAGAATAGGTATGTAAGAAAAACAAATTGTTTAATTTTTTCCGCTAATATCTAATATGAGCGTTCGTAAGCTAAAAGTATATCGAACATATATTTCTATAAATACAGCCATTCCATGCTAAACCGATATAATAGTTCTCAGATTTTCGAGAAAAGTGGGAGATTTATCTGAAACAATTAGATCCGTATATTTTATTTTTTTCGTTAGGGTGACCATTTCGGTTTTAGGGTGGTCCCAAAAATATTTTTTTTTCACTTTTTTCCTAAAATGACTTTTTTCAAAAATTCCTAACTTTTGAACTACTAAACCGATTCTAATGATCGACAAATCACATTAAACTCAATCACCTCGTCTTTCTAGGCAAGATACTTCAGTTGCAGAAAATTTAAATTTTGTTTCCGTTATTATTGATTGTATTTGTTTTTTATGATTTTCATGGTCTCGGGACCAAGGTTTCTAGAAAGCTGACGATTTTTTTTACATAAAATATCTTTAAATCAGAGATGTGTTCTTTTTCGTTCTGTACTACTCGATGAAAAAACGATGTGTATGGAAATAATGTATAAAAAGACTGCTAATGCAGAATCTGGAATATGAAATCTCGAATCCGAATTTGAATCTGAATCTTGAAACTGGAATATAAATTTGCAATTTGAAACTGAAATCTGGAATCTATAATCTGAATCTGGGAAATGGAATTTCCATTTGAGGGGCTTAGAATGAAAGGGGTGTAAGTGATTTGATCGATTACTCTACATCGACTCTCTCTTTTGGTCATAACTTAGCTGCAAACTCATTCCCAGCTGCATTTGACAATGTGGAAGATAGGTCAGAACGTCATCTATCGGATTCTATAGCAAACTCAAACTGGAACGTTTTTGCAGTTCAGTTATTACTCAAAGAAAAAGTTGACGAAGAGAAATCGATCAAGTCACTTACACCCCTTGCATTCTAAGCCCCTTATTTAGAATCTGAATCTGGATCTGGAATATGGAATATGGAATCTGAATCTGGAATCTAAATCTGGAAACTGAATCTGAAATGTGGAATCTATAATCTGAATTTAGAAACTGAATTTTCAATTTGGAGTCTGAATCTGTAATCTTCATCTGGAATCTGGAATCTGAAGTCTGAATCTGTAGTCTGAATCTGGAATCTTAATCTGAAATCTGGAATCTATAATCTTAAATTGAAAACTGAAATTCCAATTTGGAGTCTGAATCTGTAATCTTTATCTGGAATCTGTATCTAGAATCTGGAATTTGGAGTCTGGAGTCTGAAATCTGTAGTCTGAATCTGGTATCTGAATCTGGAATCTGAATGAAATCTGGAATCTACAATCTGAACCTGGAATTTGAATCTGGAATCTGAATCTAGAATCTGAAACTAAAAACTGAAATCTGGAATTTCAATTTGAAACCTGAATCTGAATTCTGGAATCTGGAATCTATAATCTGAACCTGGAAACTAGAATTTCTGAATCTTGAGTCAGAATCCGAATCCAAATCCGAATACGAATCTGGAATCTGAATCTGAATCTAAAATCTGAATTCGAATACGAATCAAGAATCTGGCACTCTCAAAGTAATATCTTCATGGCCTGGGAGGTATCATTTGGACCGAGCATAGATGTATGTTGATATGGTTTAAATAAAACCAGGATTTGTGTTTTTGTATTTTAGATTCCGAATATAGATTTGAAGTTTGGAACATGCAATCTTCGGAGCCTTAAATATGAAATCTGCAGGAGTCTAGAAATCGGAATCCGAGTTCAGGAGTTCGAAATCTGAAATTTCGTCTCAGCTTTGTGATCTAAAATCTTAAATGTATAATCTAGCATCTGAATGGTTCAACTGGTTACGCAGCTGGAACTAGGAATGCTTTACAGTTGTTAACCAAATATGAATCTGATTTTTTGGATATAA
This sequence comes from Toxorhynchites rutilus septentrionalis, assembly GCF_029784135.1. Classification (NCBI taxonomy): domain Eukaryota; kingdom Metazoa; phylum Arthropoda; class Insecta; order Diptera; family Culicidae; genus Toxorhynchites; species Toxorhynchites rutilus. The sequence goes on from NC_073744.1 coordinate 36,265,539, forward strand.
ATCTGTAATTAGATCTGCATTTAATTTTAGGATTTCGAATTTCAATCGAAATCTTAAGGATCGAGAATCTGGAATTGATAATTTGGAGTTGGGATTTGGATCTTGATATAGTATTTGAATTTGGAATTTACGCGTAATCCGCATCTGGAATCGATAATGGTATCCGGAGTTTAGAATCTAGAATTCTAGGAATCTGGGAATATTGAATGTAGAATACAAAAATGTGCAACTATATTAATCTGATATCTGAATCACAAGTTCACATCTGAGATTGAATCTGAATTTTGATATCTCATATGGGATTTAGATTCACCTTAAAGGGTCTTAAAGGTGCCATCCGGATCGAAATTTTGAAATTTCGAAACATTTCAAATTCTTCAATTACATCTGGAGTGCGGGAACTAATCTTTTTTGATTTTGGAGCGTGAATCGAGAAACTTTACAAACTGAATCTTGGAACCGAAACTTGGTTTTGGTATTAAATTTTGTAACAATCTGGGATTTGGAAATAAGAATCTAAAATATGGAATCCGAAGTCTTGACGCTAGATCTCAAAGCCTCTTTAATATGAATCAGAATCAAGATTTCGAGGCTTTGATTCTAATTTAGAATGCGAATGGGAAATTCGAAATTTTTGTATAGAATTTTATATATCTCAATCTATATGGGACCTGTTATATTAGTCTCGATTTTGAGTACAGAATCTGATTTTGAAATTTAGAAACGAGAATAATCTGAAAGCTGGAATCTGAATTCTTAGTTTGGAATCTGAATCTGAATCAGGAATCTGTATCTGAAATCTGTATCTGGAATCTAGAACCTGGAATCTGAAATCAGGAATCTGCAATGTGAATCTGAATATAAAACTGAATCTGAATCTGATTCTAAATCTGGAATCTATAATCTGCTTTTCAATTTGGAATCAGAATCCAAATCTGGAATCTGGAAAAAGAATTTGGAATCTGAAAGTGAATCTGGAATCTGAATTCGGAATCTATATCTGATATCTGGAATCTATAATCTTAATCTGGCAACTGGAATTTCAATTTGGAATCTGTATCCAAAACCTGTATCTGGAATCTGAATCTAAATCTGAATCTGAATCCGAATCCGAATTCGAGTTCGAGCCTGAATACAAATATGAAATCTGAATCTGGAATATGAGTCCGGAATCTGAATCTGGTATCACAATCTGCAATCTGAATCTGGAATTTGAATCTGGTATCTGAATCTGGTCTAAATCTTTTATATGAAAATCTGAATATGTAATCCAAATCTGGAATCTGAAATTCGAACATGTTTTTGAATTGATGTCGGGAACTTAAATGTGGGATGCTAAGTTCGAGTGTGAAATTATTGGGTTTGTAATCCAGATTTTGAATCGAAATTGCTTCGAAAAAAGTTTGATGCAGTTTGATGACTGTTTACACACTTTTGTTTTTATCGAAAGCTAAGACTATTTTGGCGTCGAGAACTAATTGTGTACTTTTTTGAATTACCATGATTTTTTTTTACATAGGACTACGTCTTTCAGTAAGAGAATTAGATCGGGAAATATGTCACGTTTTTTATGAAATAGTTTCGAAGTCGATAACTATTTTTGCTGCGAACGGATTCTGAAGGTTCGCAAACTAATTGTATCGGAAATTCTTCAAAATTTGTTCCGTATTCTATGCATTACAATTCTCCGTAAATAGTTTGAATCGGCGACGATTGGGAGCCTTCCCATTCTTCCATACAATTTTTTTCAGTGTTCACATCTGTCATCAAAAACGAGTGACTAATGCAGTGGCACAATTTTTATACACCACTACAAATCAAGCGTTTGTGAATCGCTCGCTCGAAATGCAAATGCAGTGTTCGTTCTACGGCCACTGTAGATGGAAGAAATATTGCCCCTAACTAAGCTCTGCCCGTGCTAGTTGCAAAGGTTGTGGGCATAAGAGAAGCCATTTGGGTTTTTTTTTACAAAGTCTCACTACAGCCAACAAACAATTGAATGTTTTTATTGATGCTGATGTCACACATACGCAGCGGTTTTGCTTGATACGAAGGAATCGCGAGAGACAACTCGGTTCTAAGAGTTCATATTAAGTTGGAAGTGAAGAATGTCACAAACACAGCGGAGCGATCCTGTTCGCACATTCAAATTGAAGATGGACGATCGATCAAATTATACACCGCGTCGATTTTGATGCCTTCTGGTAGAGCGCGCTTGTATATTTTTGCATCACAGACACCCGTTGATGTCGTTCTTATGCGTTGCCAAAGGTAGATCGAAGTGGTGAAGAATTTTTGAATGATGGTGGTGTTGGAACAAATATATTATTGCGTGTGACCGAGTGTTAGTCAACTGTGAAAATTAACGCCGCTATAGCTATTGTAATCAGTCTCGCTCGTGGTCACCATCGTATGACTATTTATGGAGACATATGTGCTGTGCCATTAACGAACATTATAAAATGAAGATTCAATCGACCGTCGAATTAAAAATGTTATATGACATCTTGGCATTTTTTAGTTTTATTCATTTGATGTTCATCCTTCTGCAGTTCAACAACAGTGTTCAACACATTTTTAATTGATAGAGGAGAGGTTGACGGTTGCTTGGATATGAGCAATCCGTGTATGTACCACTCATCGTCTATGGATATGTATGAATGGTGATGCCTGTGTGAAGCTACGCTCGAAAACAGAATAAAGAGAGAGAAAAAACATTCATATCATTGACAGTCGAATGACAATCAATCAAATTAGCCAAAATTAAAGGTTTGGTATGACTACGAATGGGAGAATGTAAATAACATATTTTAATCACTCTTCTGTGTACGTTCTATAGAAAGAGAAAACATTTAAACGTTCAGCTGACGGTCGTATTCGCGACTGTGCATTTATTTCTGATGTGACTGTTGGAGCCGAGCAATGCATTCTTCGTCACGTTCACAGTACATACTGAGCCGTAACTTTCGAGCAAAGGCTCACCACAAATATCGACCGTTTACAAGACTGGTTGTAATACAAAGAAAGAGAATGAACAATGAATAATTGATCAAGCATCTTCGACTGCCTTTCAGGATCACAAAAACTGTTTGCCAAAGATTTATTTTTAAAACTTCTGAAGTGTCAAACTCTAAATAAATTTCTCCGATTACGGTTGGGATTGCCTTGCGACAGATATGCTACTCAGTAAGCAATCTCTGACTCTGATGTAATTCTGAAATCCACCGAAGTGTACCTTGCAATTGAGCGTATTTCTTCGTGAATCCAGAAAAATCACCCGGTCCCAGCCATCATTACCACCGCACACATCGCGCACATCAAAGAGCGTCGGGTCGGGTTTCCCGCGGTCCGGGCAGTACAGCAGTCTCGATTGTCCCGATTTCATCCCGAATGACTCCCCTTATTCTTGACGACCTCCCACTTCGCCCCCCCAGAGCATTACATTACAGAAAAGGGGATCAAAGTCAACTTGAAACCGTCGCAATCGGCTGAGTGACGTTTCGCTTTTGCGCGGATAATTAATTTCACCGGAATCACTGGTGCTATGATTGTTTTCCACGATGTTTTAACTTAACATCGCAGAATCGCGGTGTGTGGTGCTGCGGCTGTTGTTTGACGTTTTCCTCCGATTTTTATAATTAGATCCCACCAACGCAATCACAACACAAGCGAGCAAATCAAGTGAAACAGCAGTTTTCCCGACCTCCAAACATCGAGAAAAAGTGGGTGTGCTCTCTATACGAGAGTGAAAAGCAAAATCGAACGAACCACCCGCGCGAGATCGCGAAGCAGCGGGAAAACGCAGGCGAATTATTACAACAATCAATTTTCTCGGCTAACTTTGTTTTGGTTTGGGTAGCTTCCAAAACGGGAGGAATTGGCAACCAGAAATTACACCGCAAGTGCGCTCCGCCCCACCGCGAGTAATTAAATTTCGATGTTTTTTGTTGGTTTTTTGGTTTTTGCTGTACGTGTTGTTTTTCGGCGGCAATTCGGAGAATTTTCCTTGATTGATGTCCAATTTTCTCCCCCTCGCCACCCGTCACGTCCGAAGATAGACCGAGGTGCTCGCCGTGAAAGGTCGGCACCCGGTCTTTGATGTGTGCCAATTTGATGTTCGGTGGCGGGTCTTCTCAATTTCGAGGAAAACATGCCGAAACACAGAGAGGAATCTTAGCGGCGCGCGCGAATTGGCCAGTTTAATATTGATTCGAGCGTTTCGTCTTTTTTTTCGGTGTGTCAGTCAGTCAGGCCCACCCTCTAGCTCGTTTGGCCTTGGTTAGCCATCCGGAAATTGAAACCGCTTTATTACGGGGAGTCAAGCGTTTTTAGGGGGGGAAATTCGTGTGCGCCCGGTTTCCACCAGGTTGGTGGCCCTGCAGAAAGTAATTTATCAAGCAGTCGGCCAGGCGGAACGAAAGCAAATAAAGGGGACAGCTTTGTGTGTGAGCTGCTGGCGCAATGCAAAGTCTGATCCGATTCAGTTTTTGGGTACGGGTACGTACGAGTCCCACCCGACGAAAGGGTCATTGGATGGAACCGTGGCACCTTGGCGCAACAGTTCAAGGGCAACGTGTTTTGACTGTTTTTGGTTTCGCAAAAAATTCAATTCGCATTCCTTACCTCTAGGTTTCTGGAGTCCCTTCATCAGAGCGTGGGTTTTCAAGCCCATCCCTGCCGCCGCCAGCTTATTCAAGCTGTAGCTGTTCAGAAAGCTCTGCTGATTGTTGTTCAGAAAACTAACGTTGTTATTGTTAGTGATTCCGGTCAATCCCGCCACGAGACCCGCACTACTGGCGGTTCCCGCCAGTCCTGTCGATCCGCCGTGTTGTCCAGCGGACCCGATGGAGTGATGTAGCTGGCCAGGGTGGTGATAGTGATGGCTGCCACGCAATGGCAACCGTCCCACTATCCGGGCACCCTCGTTCCACTCGATCCACTCATTTGTCATTTTGCCACCCGCACCACCAAGCACATTCAGTGCTGCCAGCTTGCCGTGTCACACTGCCGAGAAGGCTTGTGACGGAATTATATTGCACAACACACTCACACTTTCACCTCCCCAAACGGGGTTCACTTTTTTGTTTATTTTCGCAAATGTGTGATTTGCCTTTCTTTCTTTTATTTTCTCTTGTACTTGCAATTATTTACATTTTATTCATTCGCTATCAGCTCGAATTTACACAAAAACACACACACACATTCAACCTAGAAGTAATTATTTTGATATATTTTTATTGCCTTGTCTCGCTAATTTGCATCTTTTCACGGTGCCTTTCGATGTTTGATAACTTCGACTGCGGAATTGAATTATTTCAGTTCGTTTCTGTTCGACTCGCACACGCACATACACACATAGACACACCCGGAAAGTGATAAGTGGAAGTGATTTCTGGTGGCGGTTTCAGCTGTCACAAACTACTTCCCGTGGGTCGCGGGATGGGGGACGAGTGCGGAAAACTTGAAAAACAATGAAATCCAATAGTGCTGATGATACAATTTCCCGAAGATACAACATATTATCCCCACGATGTCATCGCGCCGCCATTCGCGCCCGCGCGCACTTGTAATTTGATCGCACTCAAGCGCCCTCCCAAGACAGGTCGGCATTGGGCGCGGATATCGGATTCTGTTTGGAGTAATCCCTGTAAACAGGTGATTAACGTGGCGAATTGGGGACCCATTCGACAAAGCGTCACCCTGTCAGTGGAGTGATAGTTTTGGGACAGCTTTTGGGTCTGACTCTTTGTTAGATATGTTTCGTTCGGTCTGCCCCGTTTTCCCATAGATGGCTCCTAAACCTAGACATCTGTTAGCATATTATTATTTTTTTTTATTCTTTATTATAGAGACTTTCAGCCGTAGGCTGGTTCATCTCTTATGTTAGCATATTACTCACAGAGACATAAGTCGTTTACGAAACGAATTTTAATATTTTTGCGGAACAGTTTTCAGACCCACGATTTTTTTTCTTACAATCAACTTTTCGAATTTAGACTTGTTCGTTGAGTTCGAATTCTGGATTCGAATTCGGATTCCATGTGAAGATTCCTATATTCCGATTCCACTCTCACATTTTATATTTAATGTATGACTTACATATCATTCCCAGCTTCAACATTCCAAATTCCAATATCAATATTCAGTAATCTGACCAATAGGTTTCTGAATTACAAGCTTCCGCAAAACTGAATATTTTAATTCCACATCTTGCAATTGTAAATTTCATATGCCAAATTCAGACTCAGTTGTGATTTCCAATTCGATACCATCGGATTTAGGTGCGGTTTTCATAGTTCATAATTCAGATCTCAAAATCAAGTTGCAGACTCTAAATTTCAGATGTAAAGTCGAAGTCATATATGAAATTTTAGCTTTGAACACCGAATTTCGATTCCATGTTACAGATTGGAATTCTTCTGTTAGATTTGAGAATTATGAACCTTGTTTGTCATTCGATATTTGAAATTTAAAATGTGATTTGTGAATTAACATTTCAATCTCAATTTTGTAGTGTTAAATCATACTCTGAAATTATAATCCGGATCCTTGTTACCCCTCAAATTTTCAGATTCAGACTTTTCTCAGATTCTCAGATTAGAGCCAAGAACTCCAGATCCCGATTCATACCTCCGAGTACAAGCTTCAAATATGAAAAATCAGAGAATCTGAGAAAAATCAAAATCTGAAATTTGAAGGCAAAAAAAATCTGGATTTTAATTTCAGAATATGATTGACCACTACGAAAATAAGGTTCCGAATACAAAAAGCAAGTTTCATGTATCGAATTACAAGCTCAGATTCATGATTCCCTGAATACAGATACAGAATTCCGAACCCGGATTCTCAATTCGAAACTATGGATTTCGTGATCTCAGATTCAAAAATTACCAATGAAAAAACTTAGATTCTGGAAACGCGATGTTTATATAATTCAGATGTTTATATAATGTGTGGATGTTTATATAATTCAGATCTTATGTTAAGAGGGGACCCCGGTCTGGAAGGTCGGAAAAATCGAATTTTTGAATTTTTGTATATATTTTGTATTTTGTATGGCCGCCATTTTGGCAATTTTCAGAATTTTCGAAAACCCCTATGTAACGCTTTAGGTTTTATCCTGAAGTTTAAAAATATTCATTGGAATTCGTTCTGCGACACTCCGTTGCTAAATGACCGATACCACCAGCTTAGTACCGATTTTCAGTCAACAGCGTAATAATCATTATTCATTCAATCAAAAATGGAAAACACACCTTTAAATATACCTTAAACAATAACTAAAATATCCGAACATTGCACCTTATTCCTAACATCCGAAAAATAATCACGAAAATTCATTATTTTTCGACCTTCCAGACAGGGGTCTCCCTTAAATACAAATCGAGGATTCTAAATTCCGAATCCAATTTCAGATTCCAAATTGCTAGTTCCAATTACCGATAGATTCGAATTCCAGATTCTGATACCAGATTCAGATCCCATACTCAGATTACAGATTCAGATACCAGATTTCAGATTCCATATTCCAGATTCCAGAATCGATATTCAGATATCATATTTAGATTCCACGTTCAGATTCCACCATCAGATTTCCGATTTCAGATTCCAGATTCCAGATTCTAGATTCCAGATTCCCGATTTCAGATTTCAGATTCCAGATTCCAGATTCCAGATTCCAAATTCCAGAATCCAGATTCCAGGTTCCAGGTTCCAGGTTCCAGGTTCCAGATCCTAATTTCAGATTCCAAATGCCTGATTCCAGATTCATGAAGATACCAAATTCAGATTCCACATTCAAATTCGATACTCAGATTCAATATTCAGATTATAGACTAGGGATTCAGATATCACATTCAGATTCTACATTCAGATTACACACTCAGATTTCAGATTCAGTCTCAGATTCCCGATTCCAGATTCCAGATCAGATCACTCATATTTAAGATTCAGATTCCAGATTCAGATATGATATTCAGATTCTACAATCAAATTTCAGATTCAGATTCAGATTCCAGATTCCAGATGCCAGATTCCGGATTCAGATTCCACATTAAGATCCCAGATTCAGATTCCACATTCAGGTTTCAGATTCCAAATTGAAGATTCCTAATTTATATTCCAGATTCAGTTTTCAAGTGCGATACTCGTGTTCTCAAATACCGGAATCCGGAATCCAGAGTGCGCGCGGAACCTTGGATTAGTTCAGATTCTATATTCTAATCCCGGATTCACATAGCCTGTGCTAATTTTGGATTCGGAGTCCTGATTCATATCCTAAATTTAGCTTTTAGATCCATTTCTTTATTCAGACACTTTGGATTCAGATCACAGATCTTGGTTTCATGTTCCAGCGGTCATACATCAGGTTCCCTTTCTAAATTTCAGAATCTAAATTGCAAGCTGCTGATTTCACACTCTCGATTCGGATGCCGTATTCAAATTTAACCGAATTTTTTCAATGCTTCGATTTGAAAACAAAAATTGAATTTCAATCACAAATATTTTTCCAACATTTCGGTGACGAATTTCTTCCTCCTTCAAATGCTTTAGAGTTCTCATTCTTGTTCCAAGAAACAGATTAAACTTGAAATGTTTCCCCATATCTTGTGTCAAATGTTGTATTTAGATTCTCTAGTTCAATTTCCTGTTTCAGCATTTCAGATCAAGTTCACACTTTAAGGAAATTTTTGCACCATGGAATTCACGGACTTTATCTGGTTTTTGGATTGATTTTTCGATTTTTTCGATTTCTCTTTGGACTCGTTTGGTTTTTTCTATTCTTCGGATTTTTTCATTATTTGGATTCTTTCGATGCTTTGGATTCTTTAGATACGAATTATTACGATGCTTTGCATTCAACGGTATCTTTGGATCCGTTTTAAACCTTTGGATTCACAGAAAACTTTATATTCTTTGGATTCTTTGGATTCTTCCGGGACTTCTAATTCTTTCTGTTCTCAGGATCCTTTGGATGTTTTGAATTCTTTGGATTCTTCGAATTCTTTGTTATTTTAGGATTATTTGGCATTTTTGAATTCTTTGAATTCTTTGGATTCTTTGGATCCTTGGAATTCGTTGACATCTTTGGACTTTTCGAATGCTGTGGATTCTATGTATTCTTCATTACATTTTAAGAATCCGAAGATACCCGCAGATCTAAAAATGCCAAAGAATTCGAAGAATTCAAAGAATTCGAAGACTATCTGGCATTTTATCGTTGGATTCTTTGGATCCTTTGGGATTTTTGAATTTTTCAAATTTTTTGGATCCTTAGGATGTTTTAGCATTATGGATTCCTAGAGTTCTAGATTCTTTGAACTGTTCTAAGTTTTCGATATCTTTGGATTGGATTCTTTGTATTATTTACATTTTTTTGGGTTCTTTATATTTACTAGATTATTTGGTTTGTACGGATTCATTGAATTTATTGAATTCTTGAGATGCTCCGAATACTTTGGTTTCTTTGGATTCTCCGGATTCTATGAGTTCTTTGGTATTTTTGGATTTTTCATATATTTCATATATTTTGGATTTATTATATTTTCTAGAAAATTTGGTTGCTTTGGATTCGTTGGAATTATCTGATTTTTTTTTGTTTTTGGTGAATTCTCCGAATTCTGTGAATTTTTTGGCATATTTGGATATTCCTTCGATAAATTTTTTAGATTCTTTGAATTCTTCGGATTGTTTGGTTGATCTGAATTCTTACAATTCTTTGACATTTTTGGATTCTTTTTCCGATTCTTTGCATGCTTTGATTTCTTCGGAATGTTTGGATCCGTTGAATGCTTTTAATGCTTTGGATTCATTGGATTGTTTGGATTCTATGAACGGTTTTCCATCTTTTTATTTTCGGCTTCTTTGAATTTTTAGGATATTAATGTTTTTTCATTTAAGGTGTTTGCACAGAGCTCATTTTCTCAAATCGAAATTTACAATTAAAAAAAAAACATCCTGCACAAATTCGTTAGACTTTGTTTTGCACAAATTTGAAATGATGAAAATCGCTTTTCTATTTGAATTGGGAAAAAAATCTATTATGGATGATGATAGTTTTCGGTCACTCAAAAAGTTAACTCGAAGCGTTAGGTACCTCAGGAGAAACGTGTTGCCACTAGATTCCAGCTTCCAAAGAACGACAACGACAAACAGGTTAATTTCATACATGATGGTTAATTCAAATATCATTCATCCTCCACTTGACTCTCGAGCATCGTAATTCTTCACTCCCCAGAGAAAACAACGGAAAACACGCAATAAATTCTCGCCATCACCACAAAAGCTAACACACATGTGGTGGGAAAACGAGACGCCTCCCGTTCCAAGTAATATTTATATTTATCGGCTGAATTACAACAACAAAAGGTTGGAGGGGTGTAACACGATCTGTAGCCCAAAATACAGCCGTTCGCTGGGATTGATAGCTAATAGCATTTTCTCCCACTCCCCGCCACTACAAATAACAACAACGACAAAGAGATCAGTGCTTATAATTAGGATTAATGTCAGCTTTACAAGTTGCTTGACCGCGGTGTCGATACCCACCACCCCAAGCCTACCACCAATCCAGGGCGGGAAGTTCCTGGAACAATGGCGAATAAAACAGGTGGCGTTCGGGGCTAGCCAACGGTGACTTCACCGCAATGCTGTTATGCCGTTTTTGGGGCCCATTTCAAAATGATGCTGCTTCTGCAACCGGTTGGCCGTGCTGGACGAGTGAACACACACACATATTTATTAGATGTGTGTAAAATTCAACCAGCTATGAAGCCCCGCCAAATGCCGAAATCAATTATTGTGACCTTGCTCAGAAGTAAATCTCGGCAATCGGCAAGGCACATTCGTGCCTTTGTTGTTTTTTTTTCGAAAAGACACAGAAACAAAAACAACAAACAAAGATGGCGACGCGTTGTTCCCATTAAAAGATTATCTGACAACTGATTGAGCGGGGACTTAATTACACCATCAAAGATGATGATGATGATAACCCACCGAGAATGCTCACTGGAACTCGCATGGTTAGTAGCACTGTTTGACAGGTGACATCGTCGTGTGTGTCAATCGGATGACAGCCATCGCAGGCAGGCAGCCTACTGCGGTACGCTTTGTGTATGGGTGTGGGAATGGTAATTACGCAGAATGTCATCATTATCCACTGGTGAGGCCAGGTTCTAAAGGTTCATTTTGGCAGCCCATTGTGCCCAGGGGTTCCTCACTCGAGAATAGACGATTATTCCGTCGATCTCAAGGTAAATTGAAGCGGTGGCGGCGATTATCATCGGCGACGCCGTTGGCGTGTGATTTTTCGGGGCAAAAAACAATGGTCATTCTCGCCGATGGAATTATTGAGGTTATTTGTTTAAAATGGGAAATGAACTTGAGAAGCGCAGCGAACAAAAAAAAAATCAACGATAATTTCAGGCGATTCTTCTTACAATCACCAGGCACGAGTTTATCTCGAGGAACGGTCAGAGTGACAAATGTAAAAAAACACGCTGCGGGGGAGTTTCTTATCGTCGTTTCTCAGCTCTCGCGTCGTACCGCCTTCGCGTGTATCCATCGAGAGCAACAGCAGCGGGGCTACAATCGCTTTATCGCTAGGCCACAGCCCTCTAATCGTATCGACTTAAGTTGAAAAAAAAAACGCTTAAGCAAACGATTGCTGTATTTGTTTATTCATGTGTTTTTTTATTATTATTTCTCATCTGGCGATGACCGCAGCAGCTGCCGGTCAGCCTCTCGGAAAAAACCGAAAGCCACACACATATAAATTGAGTGGAATTGGATGACAATTGGAGTAAATTAAATGTTAATTTAATAATTTATGTTAATTAAGTGGGTTTTAGCCACAGTGCTTAGGCTTCCGTCAATACCGGTGCCAATAGGCGTTCGACAGCTCTGCCCAAACCACCCTCCTCGTCCAGATGACCATCTGTGTGGAGGACATTATCGAAACCCATCATCATCACGGTGCGGTCACTGGCAATTGAGCTAATCTAATGTGATTAACGATTTATTTACTTAACGTTAACACCCTCGGTGGTTGATTGCGGCTCGAGAGAATATGATGGCACTTCTAGTAGAAAGCACACCGATGACAACGAAAACAAAAAACAACAAATGTAAACATTGGCGGCGGGGAAAAACCATCAAATCATTCGTGACAACAGAGGCACACATACACCACTGTCACACTTGTTGCACCCTCAATTGGAACTGACACAGACACACGCGCATGCAGGGAAAAAAGCACTTAATTGTGTAATTTATTTCCATTTCCATTTGGCCGCTTCCAGTTCCAGGGCCAATTTCTGTGTGTACCACCGCACGAGGACCGGGTTCCGAACGACCCCGTGTCGTGTCGTGTAATGGCATGCAAATGATATGCTCAAAGATAGCGGAATACTTTCGCGCAATGCGTTCCTCCCAAAAGTGGGCTCACAATCGTTCCGTTCTGTTTCTGGAGTTTCTAGAGAGAGAGACAGTGACATTACGGTGTCTCAGCGAAGGTAGGTTCTTGGTCGGTTTGCAGGAATTATCATTCGTTGAACCTAGCGCCGCCGTGGGCTGGTCGTCACGCGAATACTGCCTAATTGTAATTGGCAGGTTTTTTTTTTGGGTGGCGAAATTGGATTGTTTACGATTAGAGCGCTTTGTGGTCAGAGCTAATTCGACCGTTGGGTTTTGACACGTTCTCAACTTCGTGTTTTAATGCTGCATGTCGGAATATCCATCCACAACAGGGATTCGAATCTTGTTCCTTTCAATGCAAATTCCAACCTTAGAAAACGCAGATAAGCCCGCACTTTGTCCGGTGGAGAATCCTTCGCTCGGGTCGCTTCATCTTCACCATTCACAGATTTCACAAAGACCAAAAGTTGATCATGGTATTCATAAATATGGCCTTCAGGAAACGCGGGAAGCATATTTGTTTCCAAGCATAATTGGGTGCTTGCTAACAATAAATTTGCGGCGCTCTCGGTGAAAGATGGCATAAATATAACAAAGACAAAAGAAACTTCCACTCAGGAGTTAATTCAATTTTTTTTCGTATCCTGAACATCCCAATTTATAACTTTTGTGTTCTATATTGTCATCTGCGACATGGATGGAGCGTGGATCTTGATGACGATTAAATCTCTCAAAAACACGTGCACACAATGAACATCTCAACAGCGTTTTTCAAGTTTCATGTGAAATTCTGCTACAAAATAGAAGCATTGATGCAGGACTTCGTCTTTCATTTCTATACTGGGGTGTAAGTTCAAAGTTTCGAAGACGAGAGCGTTACGCCGGAGCAACAAGATTTTGAGCGTTGATACCTCCAAAACAACTGGATGAAATGGTATGATAAACACTCCATACGAAAACTCATTTCAATAACTTTAAAATCGATTTCAAAACAAGTTATTGAAATCACAAAAATCTGTATATATGCGGGTGCCCGCTTGGGAATCCACTCAGTTTAAGGGCCATTATTAAGGCTAGAGACGAACGAACTGAAATAGTTTAAAGTTTGAAGTCGCAAGTTTGTAATTTTTCAATCAAGTGAAACTCATAGGAAAGCTTCTGAAGATTATTCTTCCCCACCAGTGAAATATATTCGTACTCTATATTCTCTGAATAGTACTAAAATATTGGTGTTTGTGTGACACAAGAATGTTATATATTCTAACAAAAAAAAAATCTGGAGCCACATTCATTGAACCATGCCATGACCTTCCAGATTTTATGAATTGATGCCAAATTTCCCAATTATCACATTGTTTTTGATGCAAAAACAGCCGTAAACGATTCTGAGGTACTTCGTTGCACTTCTGAATGTTCATTCGTGTCGATGGTAAGCTATCTAAACCAGGCCTTTTTGAGAAAATTCTCCCAAACTAAAAAAATTCCATACCCAAAGTTGCGGAACCAAAAACTAATGCGGAAGCTAATCCCATGGGTTTCACTATTTCATGAGAACTTCTCTGACTGAGAAAATTCAGCTTGAATAGAATTTCTTCATACTGGAAGGATTTACCGAACGTGTCATTTAATTTTTAACTCGTAGCATTGCCGGCGGCAGTTTGATGATTTGGGGAGAATTTTCACAACAAAGGCCTGGTTTAGATAGCTTACCATCGACACGAATGAACATTCAGAAGTGCAACGAAGTACTTCAGAATCGTTTACGGCTATGTTTGCATCAAAAACAATGTGATAATTGGGTAATTTGGCATCAATTCATAAAATCTGGAAGGTCATGGCATGGTTCAATGAATAGGGGCTTCAGATTCTGGACTGGTCAGCTTGTTTACCAAATCAAAATTCTGGCCGAAACTTATGAGGAGTGATCGGACGAATAGTAGATGATAGAGATATGTAAGAAGTTACCAGCAGTATGAGTGATTCGAAGAGCTTAAACGAGCAGTATCCTCTGCGTAGAACGAGATATCCACTACAACATGGCACAGCTTGGTCGTAACCACCCCTAAAGGATTATTTGAACTGATTGAGAACTAAAGATGGCCAAAGAATTAGAAACTTATCGTAATTCGTGTTAATTGGCGTTAATTTTGTAAAGGAGTGAGAGTTTTTCCATCTGGTTCTATAGTTATGAAACACTGGAATTATAGTTTTTTGAATGTTTCGCGCCTGAACACAACAATAAAGTTGAAATGGCCAGTCTTATAAATGAAGATAGTTATTGTATTCTACACTATATACTTCAATTCAATCGACTTCTTATATATCTCTGGAAACTCAGAAAAAATGAGTGGTTCTATAGTTGTGAAACGCAGTGTATATAATGAATGAACTATAGATTAATTTTGAGGAAAGATGAATCAACAGCGGATATTGTTTGGCGTTGTTTGTGCAGTTTAAGGAACGCATTGGAAAAAACTAACTAAAAATGTGCTCCTTTACCCAGACAGTTTTTCATGTCATGGGCCGATCATAATTAAAGTAATTGTACATTAAATCACATCTCTCTCCACCGTATTCCTCTGTCGTGGCCCCTGATGATTGCTACTAAATTGCTAACCTGAACAAAAAAACTCCAGAAAGAATGGCTTCAAAAGTGCAGTGATGAATCGTTCTTCAACAAAGAGGAACAAATAGATGAAACATTCAAAGTTACCGTGAAACAGATGTCATTGCTTTATTTAATCTACTATGGATTGTCCTGACTTACAAAGGTAGAAAAAAGAACTCCTGTTTGAAGTGTAATTGAAAGGGCCTGAATTCACTGAATCTGGAAACTGTATGTTAGGAAACCGTAACCTCCATCTAAAATTTGAATTTGAATTAAGAAACAAATTTAAACTCAAAATCTGAAATTAGAATCCGAGTCTGAATTTGTAATCTAATAGTCAAACTAGAATCTGAAAACTGAATCTGCAGTAAGGTGTTTTGATTCTGCCTCCGAAATTTGAATCTAACTTTTAGTTCAAATCTTGACGCAAAAGTATACAAGCACTCTCAACCAGACGGTTTGAAAACCGACGCTGGGATTGATTTCATCGAGCTGTGTGAGACATCATTCATCCACAGCACACTATCAATCCTCAGAAGTGATTTTTATTTTGCTTGTGTGTGACATCAGCACTGCTGATTCGCTGGCTGGAGTGAGACTGTGTAATAGAAATCAAACGGACGGTGCTCATGTTGCAATATTTCCTCTCTCCACTGTGTAGAACGAATTCTGCATTTGCATTTCGAGCGATCGATTTGCGTGCGCTTGATTCGCAGTGGTGTACAAAAATTTCCACAGCGCGGGTAAGCAAACACAGAATCGCACGGAACAAATCTATGGAACAGAGGAAAAGGTTCCAATTTTCGTCAATCTAAACTCGTCAATCACGGACTAGAGAATCGTGATGAATACCATATCAAATGAATCTTAGGGAATTTTCGATTCGATTGGTATGCGAATAATCAAAATCCGTTCACTGCTGAAATGTGAGAGACTCGCATAAAATTAAATTTCTTAGGTCTTCACTGCGATTGTAATCGTCTACAAAAACTCAAAAAATCAAGAAGAAATTTCTGGCTCTTTCAACAGTTCCAGATTATCTACAGAGACAAAAAAAAAAGTTCAACTTCGATAATCCTGATGGATTTTATGGATACTAGTGTGATTTCTTTCTGGTTCAACTTTTTTGCGCATAAAAACGTCGAATACTATTTGCGTATCAGCAGGTACGAGTACCTGATTATTGAAATCAGAAAATTGATGATTTTGATGCTCCTGCTAGAAAGTATGAACTGAAGTTTTGCCAAATTAAAATCCGTACTCTGTGCTTCCAGAGGTCAGTTCAGAAATCTTTGACACCAGTTTGTTTATAAAGTCTATCTCTTGAGTTCCTGTGCAAAAAAATGGATTAAATTGGTGTTTTCTCAAATTGCGTTATGAAAACCCGATATGGTGGAATACGAGGTTCGCTAAGGAGTTAAAAATGGACACGATTTGCAGGCCCAAAACGTTTCGAGGAACGTTTGTTTGATTCCAGAAGAATCAACCGAAGCCGTCTAAGCGATACAGTGGACTGGAAACTGCATAAGAAGGTCATGCAGGCTTTCCGTGCGAATTCAGCACATTCGGACGTGAAGTTGGTCAACCAACTCGGCGCTGTTCGTAGTACAATTCGAAATATACGCATTCGGGAAAGTTTTGTCAAATATCATGCCATGTAGGTCCGGGAGTAAACATTACGGCATGCAGCTGTATGACAAGGTACTGATCAAATTCAACGGATTCATTCCTATGGACGATGTTAATTAAGCTTCGAGACAGAAGTAGCCAGTAGCCAGGGGGGTCGTGGAGATGTTCCCAAGTAATATTATTTTTGGTTTTGTGAGCAAGTTTCCGATAAACTGACGATCTGGCAGAAAATCTGTCGTCGCCGTTCGTTAAGTCCTATCGGGGTTCCGTCAAACTTCGACTGAATATGGTGACCAGCGAACATTAAGTCGCATAACTTGGCAAATTCTAGGTCGCATATGAAGTACAGATTAAGTCGTAATTCGGTACAACAAGCATCGGTTTCATGATAAACACTTTCGTAAAATTGATCTAAACGAAATCATATATGCATCTCAGGCTGATGCAGTTCGTGAGTCGCATGAACGTATAAATTGAATCAATGTAGCACTGCGAAAAATTGTATTACATGCATGCATTCAACAGTAAATCATATTGAATCGGAGGCGATCTGGCGTGGTGGTAACATCCATACCTCTCACGCTAAAGGTCACGAGTTCAATTCTCACTCTCGACATTCTTCCAAAAATGGAAGTAAAAGTGACGAACCAGTCAAATGAGTTGAAAGTCACTATAATACAGTTAAAAAAAAAGTAAATCATATTATATCGTAATTGAGTACATTTTACATCA
Organism: Toxorhynchites rutilus septentrionalis; assembly: GCF_029784135.1. Classification (NCBI taxonomy): domain Eukaryota; kingdom Metazoa; phylum Arthropoda; class Insecta; order Diptera; family Culicidae; genus Toxorhynchites; species Toxorhynchites rutilus. Next base: position 36,282,922 of record NC_073744.1, read on the forward strand.
TATATGGAATTTGATATATCAAGATCCGCTATGACATATGTACAGTGTCGACGTCTGGTGATGATATGGTGATTTAGAGAGGCAAATTTATCTCTACCAGATCAGCAGGTCCGGAAGCAGCTTTACGTTGTTAAGATTTGAATGAAGATTTTTACTTCATGTAATTTGATTAGTTTAAACACGTAGTACTGAACCTTACTTAGTCATTTCCATATAAATTTCATGACATTTATACTAAAATACAATCGGCAACCAGTAATGACGCATCCGATTGCTTCTCTTCCGTGTCATATTTACTCTATAACTATATTCCAGATAGCCGTGAGAGATAGCTGCTGCTCGATAATCCAAACAACCGGAGTTCGAATCTTATCGGAGCAGTTTTCTTAACCATCAGAATCGCTCATTTCAAATATTTTTTACTTTCAAATATTTACTCACTTTTGAATGTATATGCCGGTTAGACGCATCATATACCACCCAAAATATGGGCTATTTGATGCTGTATACACGCTTTTTATACGATTCAATGTTTGCTGGGGAGTTGCCAATACAGTAAGAATGTGAAACAGTGGCATCGCGATAACGGAGTACACTCCTCAAATCGCTCGGAATTCCGCCCAATCGAAACGTATCATCATCGAAGTCAAATTGTAGAATAATTGGAAAATTGTTGAAAATGCTACTTCAATGGTCAGATACTGGAAATAAAAAGTCGATGAGGTTAACCAGCAGCTTTTGCAGAAGTTGGTGGTACGTATCAAGCCGTTAGTTTTACTTTAAATCATACAGATTCTGACAGTTATTCGAAAAATATCATCAGAGCTTGTTATTTGACATCTGAATTTTAATCGTATATAGTAAAAAAAAGTAAAAAAAAATCTATCTCCTCGACTTGCAAGGACTTAATGCTAAAGTAAGCAGTTTTCCGTCGCATTTCCGAATCACAAGAGATCCGTGGGAGCCAAAGTAAGTTTCGCAACGAAAGAAAGTGGGCGATAAATGATTTCAAATTTTCCTTTTTAATGGTTACTTCTAGGGGGAAAATGCAAACGAATACCGGGTGCGTACCCAACGTGGGCGTTAACTCAGTCCACAGTCAAAATTTTTTTCTATGAACTATAAATCGTATCCCAAGCAGACTTTCATCTTAGTTTTGCACTGATTGGGGGCCGAGCGGCGATATATCAGAGAAACTATCCGCTCGATTGTTTAAAACAATGCAAAAAATATCAGTTTTTGCACACCTCACGTCCATTCCGAGCGCACATTCCGTGCATAATTAACACCGCCTCGGATAATGACCCCGTTTTCTCCAATCACAATCACAATCGCGCGCTAGACCCCCGGTGAAAAGAATTCAATCCCATAAATCACCCCCGGGGACAGACTTCTCGGAATTCCGTCGCTCCCCGATCATCGTGTCATCCAATCGAGTCCGGTCTCGCGGTTGATCGCGAATGGGCGCGCGTGCCGTCGGTACTTTTTTGTTGACCGTGCGCGGACGTGTTTAGCCCTAAAAAGGACACTCCTCTCTGTGTGAGCGCGTGATCGCGTGCCGTGATCGACGCAATCCGCGTCAATTCAGCACCAACGTCAATCCGTGTTGATCATCCACACGATGCGAGAGTTCAATCACCAGCACCGGCCGCCGATCGGCCGTCCGAGAGTCCATAAAAATGGTCGACGTTTGGTGATTAAAATTGATTCGGTTGCCATTTTGGATACCTCGAGCGAATATGATTACGATTCAGGTCTGGATGGCAAAATGTGTGGTGCTCGTGGAATAAGAATCATCGCCTGCTTTGCGCTTCGCGCACACACACACACACACACAAGCTCATTCTCTGACTCTTTTTCCTTTAAGGGTAAGTACACCGAGCCGATCATAATCGAAGCAATTAGCAATTAGCATAAAATTCTAATTATAGTGGCTCCGGGGAAGTAATTCTTTGGCCGCAGGTTCAATCACCAGAAATCACTACACTCCACTTTCCACAGGATTGTCAGCATCAGCAGCAGCAGCGTTACGCAATCGCGCCAATCGGAGCGGCGCGAAATGTCAAATCCATGGTAGCGGTCGGGTTCAGCACCACCCCGATTGCGTGCGCCGTATGTCCCCACACACTCACAAAGTTCACGATCATCACCAAAACAGCCGCCGAGCCGCCGCGCGAATCGATAGAAAACGATAAAAAATCACACGAATGCCGTGATTGCGCCGAGCAAACGATTTCCTTTCATAGCGCACATACAAACGACGGTAGCACAACACCGACCAATGTATTCTTGAACACTGAAAACACCAAACTTTACCAAGAACGAATAAAAGTGAATGAAAAATTTAATATTTACGTTTTTTTTCACACACGCTCTTTTTTTCCTTCGTTCAAACACGTTCAAATTTGCGCACAACTGTGTGCGTGTGTGTAAGAGTGCACGACGAGTGTGTACCACTCGGTTAGCGATCGTGATCGCGCCGTCTCGCTCTCTCTCTCCCTCTCACTACGAATCGTCGGAAAATAAAAACATCGAAAACTATGTTTTTCTACGCGATACCCCGACGCTTGAAACCATTCGCGCACTACGCGTGATCCACCGCTGCCTGCTTTGGTTTGGACCACTATCACGTTGAGAGGGGCTGCTCGACCCAAACGAGATCGAGAGTAGTTGCTGCTCTCTTGGGTAACGTTCAAGTATGGACTGGTCCGTTCCGTCGACCGTCGGTGGCGGTGTGTTGGAGTTGCACGGCGATCGAGACACACAAAGCATGAGATATACATATCCCGTGGGGATTTTCATTTGAGCATACTTCCGCACCCGTGAGAGAGAGGGTGAGCATGAGCGAGAAAGAGAGAGAGAGAGAACTAAACATGAATGGGTATACGATGCTGGTTTTGTTGGAGAGCAGGCGGAAAGGATCTTCTCCTCTTGACTCTTACTTGTTTGCTTCAAGAGAGCGAGGTACTGAGCAAAAATGTGGCGTCGATGGAATACCTGTAGACCAGCAGCCCTTACGACGAATTTTTGCGCTGTTTTGCCGATCAAATTTATGTTCGAAATGTCTCAGCACCTCACGAAACCGACCCCTTTCGATAACACCTCCAGCCAATGGTTCAATCACACAATCACCTCATAAAATCATTCACAACGCGCACACACAACATTGCGTGCTTGCTAATGAAATAATTGCCCCTCGTGTGAATTATTCCCACTCTAGGTCCCGCTACACTCATGTCTGGAGGACCAAGTTACACCATTTCCGCAAACATACATCCTGGGGGGTTCGCTGCTCAACCAGCAACACAATTTTCATGTCACCTGTTCAAGCGCATTTTACCCTCGCCCAAATAACTGCAACGACGAGGAGGCCACAGGTACTTCCGGGAACTCCTCAGCATGACTCCTTGCGTTCGATCGAACACAATAGCGCACGCCAGCACAACAGAAATGCAAATTAGGCTTAAGCTCTGACTTTGTTATTACCTTCTTCCCCTCTCATACACAACTCACCTCACTTGTCAGGTTTCAAGAATCCTCTGGAGAGAGAGAAAGAACTAAATCCCAATCGTTTCCTCTTCGGGCCGTTTGTTTCCTAAATCTGTTTATTGAAAAATCATTACCGATCCTCCTCTTGACTTTCGGAACCAACCGACCCGTGAACGACGAGGAGGAGGTAATGGAAATCCCTTCCGAAAGGCCCAGAAAACTGCAAGTGGAACAGCACAACACTACCTGAACCCATTCACAAAACACCACGCCAGCCGGGAATCGGAACGCATTTGCCAAAAAAAAAAAACACAAACACACACATTCATTGATCAGGTGAGCAAAGAGGGAAACCCTGATTTCCTTTCTTCCTTTCTGCCCCCTGGCCTCTGCCGGGCAAGATCTGGTGTGCCTGTTGGGAGAACCCCCGCGAGGCGTTCCGGAACCCGGCAGAAGAAATTACTGTATGTATGTAATCCCTCGCCGTCCTCGTCCTCGTAAATGAGGGCGATCTCGCCCTCAGTTCCGATTTCCCAAATTCCTTTTGAATGACAGGTACCCCAGCCAGGCTCGAGAGTTATGTGTTTTGATTTTGTATCAATCTGTTGTGCGCAATCTGGGTTTTTTGTCGAGTTCTTCGGGGGAATTTGTATGTGTTTTTTTCTATTCGCTGTCCTTTCTCAAGAAAGGTTTCCAGAGTGATACGAGAGAGAACTGTGAAAATATGCTGCCTGAGCTTAATCTGCGTTGATCTTTGTTGGGAATTAATGGTGTTTCATCCGTAGAGGAATGATTAATCATATTCTTGTTTGATTAATTCGAGTCTGGTACAATGGGAAGCAATTTGTATCCTTATAATTTATAGACTTTTTTCCTTCTATGAACAATATGTAATTTGGTATGGCTTCGCCATGTTTTGTTTTAGCTACACACTAAAACAGTTTTCTAAATCTATATCGCGGTTATGTGAAGAGGCGTAATACTACACCAAGGGCTGTCAATTTTAATATCATGTTTTATTTTTATTTGCTCGAATTTTTCAAATTATGATGTAATATGTGCGTGATGCAATCTAACTGGTGGCTCTGAAAAGGGGTGTGGTGTTATGGAAGCATATAAAGATGGGAATTGATCATTCGCGAGTACAATACACAAGCTTGCCATATGTCAACATCGATGTCCTTATTGCACGTAATGTATTCTTCCTCTAGATACTCACACTGCAGTCATAGGCGATTCTATACCTATACTAGCATTGACAACGCATAAAATAAAGAATACTTGCGTGTGAATAAATCGAACACAAACTTCACCTAATGGTATGATCAACGCTATAATTCCTTTCTTTTTACCAGGAATAAACAACCCTCGGGTCAAAGTCCTTTAAAATAAGTAGAAGAGTCAAGAGGCATGGACGGAAACTTGACGTAGAACTTTGAGGACAATATTGCCGTTGAATTGAGTTTATGTAACTATTCAGAAAATACGTAAATTTAACTCATTCAGGGGGTCTCCGTAGCCACATTGGTTGCGCGTTCGCTTAGTGAGTTCAAAACTCAGGGCCCTCATTGACCATCTTTGTGTTGTTACAGAATAATTACGTCCACGCAACAATCATCAGCGATAGAGATCGATCCACGGTTGAAATAAAATCGATTCATCCATACAAATGCTCAGCTCTGCAAGACACATCGGGCCGCTGTTCTATAAATAACTCAACAATGATCAATCAACTGTTTCTGTTGTGCGGTGGTCTAACTGGATAATGGAAGAACAGAAGGGATACTCTTACGCCCAAATGGCTACTATGTAAATGTACCATATGCAATGGTATAGAGGGAATACTGGCAAATGGCTACTGTGTAATGTGTTAATTATAGATGTGATAACCATGAGACATGTCCACGATTAAAATTCGGCTCTGTTACAGTTAAAATGCTAATGAGCCTGAAATAAATAAATGGGATAAAAAAAACTCATTCAATACTCCGAATGGTGGTCCTACAAAAACCGTTTGTTATATGAACAGAAGTGAACTACAAACGGATTGAAAAGTTGTAGTGGTAGAAAGAATGAATTGTGAATTGTCTCCTCTCCTTTGATTCTGACGAGTGCCTGGTATCGACAAACGAGGAATAATTTTTAATATACATCGACTCACCTTGTTCGTCACGAAAAACTAGTAAAAACGATTAGAAACCAGACTATGGAGTAGAGATGGGCAAATCGCTAACCGTTCACTTAAGTGAATTAATTTTTTTCACTGTTCTTCCGCTCTTTCGTTCAGCGCTATCGGTAGCAGTATCACGAACAACGTTGGTAGACAGTTTCACGATAACACGTACACACAATAGGCAAAAGAATACATTGAAAGCATTATGCCCGAATTGTATGTAAACACGTTGTTTGTATTTCTACACTGCAAGCAGCGAGTAAAATCTAGGAAACATGCCTGCTTTTTTCGATAATTTTTTTTACTTGTTTTACTATCTTCACTGTACGTGTTATAATCAGAAACTTTCCGAACGAATTTCCTCTCTGATGTTATATAATATACCATATATAGCAATAACGATTTCGTGTAATGTGTATTTGAAATCTCTTTAGTTATCGTGACCTCCTTATATAGTAATCAAAGACGTAGTCCTACGTCAATAAGAACAGAACAAAACTATCTTTTCATCGAGCCGCCGCTGTATTTCGGTCACCAACTGATGAATGTGGATTCTTTACCATCTAAATCTATCTTTGGCAACGCATGAAAACAACATCAATGTTTGCGTGTGTTGCAAACATATAAAAGTACTCTCCACCAGACGGCGTGAAAACCGATGGGATGCATTAACCGAACGAAATCATCGAATCACTGTGTGTGGTGGATCGATAGCACGATAGCAAAGCCTCTCGTAGGGTGGCTCACGGTTCTCCGGTTGGAATGTGTCTCCGGACACATTCAACAAAAGGAAATCTTTTGGTAGAATAGTCCTGAAAAAAATTGATACATTAACTCCTTTTGCTTGGTAAATGGTGGAATAAGCCACGTTGCGGCAGGAGCGTATCAAAAAAAAAAAAACACAGGCGCTGTATTTCGTTCAGATTGTGACAGGAAAATTATTTTTTCGGGCTCTTTTTTTTAGTTGATCGTCTGAATTATTTTCCGGGTGGAAAATGACGCATCGCTTCGCAGCGGGACAGCCTACTTTCTGCATCCTGGCTAGCAGAAGAATCAAAATTGTAACACAATGTTTCGCTTCTCTTCAGGAACGGATCCTTGTATGAAATCTTCCATTGTATCAGTCAAATCCGTTGTATGCGATATCATCATTAGGGAGGACTGCTGTCTGCTCGCTAGGTAGTGCGAGACTGAGGTTTTCAATACAATTCAAGGAACAAGAATTGGACCAACCAGAAGTGCGTTAGGTAATGCTTGACATTTTACATGTAAATGGTTCATCTCAGAAAATATATTATTTCATTGTGATAATGGGTCTGTCGTTTCAAAATTTATAACTCGAGAACAAGATGAGATAGCTGGAATTTTAGTTGCAGGTATAAAAATATCTGCAACTATCTATATTCGTCCCATCAGTGCAAGCTCTGCATTATGCTTTCTTTGCCCATATTTTGGGAATGCATGCTGAGGTGAAAAATTTTGCACGTCTGTTCAATACGGTACCAAAAAAATACTGAGGTTGATCAGGGCGAATGTTGCTTCCACAACCATCCGACGACGTGCATCAACCTTGACTTCGATGGACTTCCAAACATATTTATAAATTTCTGTGATTTCAATAGTTTGTTTTCAAAGCAGGTTTGGAACTATGGAAGAATGTTTTTGGGTTAATAAGTAACAAACACCACTCATACACCTTTTGTTTCTCGAAAGAGAATGTCATGCCAACTTCGTTCGACCAGTAAATAGGTATTTTCGCTCAAATCCTTGCACCACTCAAACGTAACGCTCTCGTTTTCGGAATTTTAAACTTACACTCCAGTGCAGATGCAGTAATGATGTGGTGCAAAAATACAGATGCACGAAAATCGACGCGGAGCCTGCACCGAACGAAATTGCACCGCTGTGCGCGATAACTGTCTTCCATTCCTCTTTTTTATCGCGCAAAACAGCTGTGACTGATATCAGCAATGAGAAAGACTGCTGTCTGCTAGCTGGAGCGAGACTGTGACTTGAGCTATGATGCGCACTACAGTTGAAAATATTAAGGCTTTCAAATTTATCTGTTCATTCGAAATTGGCATTGAAAAGGCCAATCTGGAAAATTAAAGTAAATTCTCCGCCTTGAGAAAAGCCATTTGGAAAATCTCGCTGCCGTCTGGTCGTTATCTAGATGTGAATCGTGAATAGTTTGTTTATACACTATACAGGTAAACTTCGATATAACGTACATTTCACTTTCAAAATTGTACGTTGTATCGAATTGTACGTTATATCGAAGCATAATAAAGTACTTACAAACGTAGTCTATAATACATTATTGTGTTGCTGTTTTATTAAAGTTAACGAATAACTTCAATCAGAAGACGAAGCCAGCCTTTCTCATGATGTTACCCTTCGTACTGTTGATTAAAGTTTGATTCATTTAGAATCCGGAATCACAAAACCAGCTGTATTTCGGGATTGATTGAAGGTACAGAACTTGTTTTAGCATCACAATACAGATAATTCATTGTTCTATCAGGAAAAAAATATTGAAATTTTTTTTCCTTTACACTTTGGAAAAGTGTACATTATATCGAGGTAAAATGTACGTTATATCGAGGGTACGTTATATCGAAGTTTCCCTGTAATTAGAATTATATTTTGTTCAAATCATAAAGGTATAAGGTACCTTTTTTGATCGAAATCTCAGTCACATTGGAGAGATCCCTAAGGGAGAAAAAATATTCTCACCTTCAATTATCCCCTCCCATCCAAGGAACCATATTGGTACTGTTTTGAACACAACACAACACAATAGCAGGCTGGGATAATTAACACAACTGCCACCTGCTCGAGGAATAGTGAGCCTGTGTGTCCCACCACATGGCGCAGCATATTAGAGAAAATTTCCCGAAACACATCTCGAAGGGAGCTTCCGAGGAAAAGATGGATAACAAACGATCCAACGAATGAAAGAGATCTTTCAGCAAGTTTATCCAGTAAGGCATCGGGCAGGAAGATGGAAGACAGAATCACTGCACAAAACAGCAACAACAAAAAAAAAGAGGAAAAAACTGGTAACAACACACCAATAAGAAGTGGAAGAAAGCCGCTTACTACAAATTTTACTACGACGGGAAGACACAACAGCGCATTGGGCTCCGAGGGAAAGGAGACTGTGTGACGAGGCAGAGGATGGTTTTCATGAATGAAACTCTAGCTGATGAATGAATTTCTTCTTTCTCTTGTTGACGGTGGTGGTGTGGTGGCTGTCGTTGTCGTTTGAGTCGCTGCTGCTGCTTATGCTGCTGCTGCTACGTGGGCCAAGTGTCCGTGTCTGGTGGTGCGGTGTGTGGCAGCGGCGGCGGTGAAGGAGAACGTAACCGCTGGCAGCACAGGGAGCAGTAACACGGCCAACGGGAAAGATGACGACGACGGCGACAACCGACAAAATCTACGTTTGGGGGATAACATCTCTCACCTCTCTGGGGGGGAGATGACGACGGTGGATTCGCGGAAACGGCGAACTAAATTCGGTGCTGGTTGGAAAGTCTCTGACAGATAAACGATCAGTTTTGGGTTGGTAAAGGTTAGGGGGTATTGCTCTATTTATAGAGAGCCCTATGCTGCAAATTGGACCGGAAGGAGAGGATTGAGCTGCAGGAACGACGGGAGCACGAGAGACGGTAGTATTAGAATGGTCACTGTTGCTGGATATGTGTGTCGTACTGTAGGCAGTGATTAGAAAATAATACACAGCGAAAGAACATTAAGATAAATGATATGCTATGTTGTACAGCTTGCATAGTAAGGAGTGTCATTATTATTGACTGGGGTGCATTAATGAATGAATGAGCAGAAGAAGGGCGAGGCGACGATAAAATGCATCATTGATAGTTGTTCCGATAAATGAATTGCTTTTTCTCCATATATCCAATATTGTGTTGATTCATTCATATATAGTGTGTAAAAATATGCTTGGTATCTGACGAGAATTCCGAGGCTTTTAAGGATGAACATTAATCATGAAAGAACTTATCCTCGCGCAACATTTACAATTCACTGAATTTTAAAATTTTATTCTTTCCAAAACCGTTTATCAATCAAGCTCAATTACTTATTATCTAAAGTTTACAGAGTCAAATTTCACCTTAAAATATACATGATTTTTTACACAATTAAGACTAACAATTTAATAATAACTAAATCTAACACTAGATTGATTGGACAGGATTAGGATTTAGGACTAGGATGGAGCGAGTGGAGTAGTTTGGTTTGATGAGGAGAGAAGGAATCAAACAGTGATTAATTTCTTCATTTCATTTTCCACTTCATTTCTTTTGAGAAATTGGTAAAGAGAAAACATAAGGTTGAGGTCGCAACTAGCTAAGATGTCTCTAACCGGTAAGTCAGATTGCCTTTCTAGTGCCCTGAGTGAACCCGATAGATGAGCACTAGCAGAATGAAAGTTTATACAGAACCAGACCACGTGCTCGATGTCATGATAACCATCACCACAAACGCAAATATTACTATCAACGATCTCGATGCGATTCAGATGTGACATATGTAACAAGCAATGATTAGACATGAGGCATGACGCGAATGAAGTCCTGACCTACATTCAATCCCTTGAACCTTGCGTTCGTCGATACCATGGGAATAATTGTAAGTAACCAGCGACCCATATTATCTTCACTCCAATTGTGCTGCCAATTGGAGAGTACGTAGCTACGAGGAGTACAAAAAAAAAAGATAGGTTATTTGTCGCTCGAAAATGGCGCCTTCCTGAGCTGAGCTAACGTGTCAGAGAAACGAGAAATTACCATCTCTGTTTTTTTCCGTAGAGAATTCGATACCCAGCCTAATAGGCCATGTGGACAAATTGTCCAAAGTATTCTGTAATGGTCGTTGCAGATCGGCGGAGGAGGATCCCCTAATGGAAACCACTTCGTCATCTGCAAGTTTGTTGTAGCGTGCAATGTTACGAAAGGTAATCGTCGATATCATAAACATAAAAGTTGTATAATACAGGACTCAAACATGAACCTTGTGGTAGGCCTATATGGCTTAGTCAAGAGACTGCCAAATTTCCATGAGCAAAACTCATGTGTTTTTCTGACAGCAAATTATACAAATAATTATTTAAAGTTGGCGAGAGTCGGCAATTATCATGTTTATCATGTTTATCTAATATATCAATACAAACAGAGCCTTTGATATCAAGGAAGATCGAAGCCATTTGTTCTTTACGAGCAAATGCTATTTGAATTTCAGACGAAAGCAACGCTAGACATCTTTCGTTGCTTTACCTCTTATTTTATTTTTTATAAATAATTTAATTTTGTTCAGCAAAGAATTCATTGGAGTACGTATTTTTTCACAGTTAAAATGGCCGACACGTTACCGTCAATGAAGTCCACATAGCGGTTAAGGATTAAGGATTAAGGATTAAGAACCTCTAGCGAAGAACGAAGTGGATAGTGGAGAATATGAAATGTTTGATATGGGATAGTAAATATTTCACCATGTCGAAGAAACCGCCTTGTTTGATAAAAACAACAGTGCCAGTGCTTTCAGGAGGTTGTTGTGGAAGCTCTTATTACCATTAAGTGCAGAGAGTTGTTGATTTTATGCGTTGACAAATTTATTTGGTGTGTCGAACATCTCAATCGGCTCAGTAGTTCAAATGTCATGAACTTAAAAAAATAATTGGAAAAAAGAGGGAAGGATGATTCAGACAGTTCAGATGGTCATTCTAAGGTGGTCAACGTGGAAACTGCAGTGAAGCTAGGGGTAGCTCAACCAGAATACTCGTAAAGTCTTTTTTCAACAGATAATTATAACGAGATTTTTCTGTGTTTCTGTGGTGCGGCAGATTGCAGATTCAGGTTGATACGTTTATATTCCAGGTTGAATGTAGGGCCTGAAGCGTCGGCTGGAATAAAGTTTAGATTTGCCCAGTTGTTTCTGAAACGATCACATTAGCAGGTCTTTGTCGGGTATCTAGTAAAGCGAAAATTCTTTTGTAAATTCAGGACTAATGCTATCATATGTATTTGGTTTAATTCCCGATCGGTCTAGGGTCTTCCCGTATTGGAAATTCTCTCGACATGCGACGCATTAAATACGTTCAGATAATGACTTAAATTGCTCTTTTGATTAGTAATCTATGTCTGCGAGAACATCAGTCTGTTTTTCTGAGCCTAACAACGGACACCACGTTTTATGATTGCATTCGGCTTTGAACCGCACACATCATCTCTTTCTGCCTATCGTGAATCACTGCTGTACATCATTCGTCATCGTTCGGCGCTTGCCGCAGAGTGAAATTCTGTACCAATAGCATTCATAGCATTCACTCACCGGCGAACACTAAAACGAACTAAAAGAAAAAAAAGTTTCGGTTCTCCCTGGTTCGGTGTTTCTAGTAACACTTTGCAGCCTAAATTTTCCGATATAGCGAATGAGAGGCAAAGATCAATACAATCATACAGTATCGAAAGTGATCATGACGTTTCGGTCCGTATGTGTTTGTTTCATGAGGTGCTAACCGAAGCAGAGTTCTCTGTCGTTCTTGTTTGTGTCATGATTCGTAGCATCTAATAACAAACGATTACCACGGGGTAAATGACTTCTGCAAGATCATATTTGAACAAACGGAAGTGAGTTATTTAATGAAACAAGTTCAATCGGGAACCGGAGCCCTATGTGTGGGACTATTTCTCGTGGCCTGTGGTGGAAAACTTAGCGCAGATTAACGGTATTATGACTGCCGATGGTTGCATCGACATTTTGTGCGAGAACCGGGAAGAATCCATGCTGAAAATAGGGCTGAAGGCTTGGCTTGGGATGGGCTGGACCCCCAAACCCTCCGGAACCTCGTGGAGAGTACGCCAAAGCGTTGTCAGTTGGTTATCGAGGCCAAAGAAGAGTCATAAGGACTATCAATAATTTTTAAAAATTATTTTTCAAAAAAAACATGAAGTGGATTTTTTATGTCATACCTTATACAGATATTGACAATGAAACATATAAAAGCATCCTGAGAATTTTTTCGGCAACCCTGAAAAAGCACCTTATATCTCAAGAAGTGCATAAGTCAGCACGCCTTAGCACTCTTTGCAGATAATCATGCCATCTGAATCTGAAATCGATATATTGATTGATAGAAGCTGGGATCCACCTCAATACTTCTCATTTATGGTGAAAAACACAGAAGTGCAAACTGCACAGCTTTGACTGCGCCAACAAACTAGTGGTCTCAAGAAAAACAACGGGCGAACGAAAAACTGCGGATTCCTAAAATTGACGAATCTACGCAAAGCTGAATCAACTCATGCGACACCTACATTATCACAGAATAACCTGTGTTTTCTACACTTGAAGGTTAAATCCTTGGTTTGCCAAGAATCTAACAAGGCCTACCGATGGCTCGCCTTCGTCTCATCCACATTGAAGGGAACGATCTCATTCGTGGAATCTGAACAAATGAAGCGTTCAAGTTTGCCTCAAAACGCGCGGTCCTTGATATGTTAAAAGCGTGATTCGATCTAGTTAGCTACTTTTACGTATTGTTGACTGGTATACCGAAAAGTTCGAATAAATTTTTAAAACTAGAACACTTTGATTTCAAGAGGGGGTTGATTTTTTTCACCCATCAGTGTAAAATCAATGTTCGTATTCATGTTTGATTTCGGATCACTCGATATTATATCATATCCCAGAATTGGAATCTGCGATTTAATAGGTATCTGACATTCCGAAAACATTTTTTCATCAGGAATCCGGATACAAAATCTTGTACCAATGTTCTGAAAGCTGGAGTCGTGAATACTGTGAGCTGAGTTTAGAACCAGGAATATTACATCCTGAATTCGGTATCTAGAATCAGTCTCTGTATGCTGTAATTCAAAATTTAAAATTTTAGATTCAACCTGCATATTTTTTCTGATTGAATTTGAATCAGGAATTCGAATCAGAATCTGGAACCTGAACATGGAATCTGAATGAGAAATCTGATTCTGAAATCTACAATACAATTCTGAAATTTCAAAATTTCATTAATTCTGAAAAATAATTTAAATTGACTATGGAATCTAAATAATCTGGAATCTGAATCTGAAATCAGAAGATGGAATATGGAAACTGGAATCGGAATATGTAATCTGAATCAGAAATCTAAATCTGGAATCTGAATTTGGAACCTGGAATCTGAATCTGAATCTGGTATCAGAATCTAACGGGTGTTAAATAAAAAATGAGAATTTTTTCAATCACATATAAAAAAAAATATTTTTTTTCATAGATTTCAGTATTTATTATTAATAACATAATGTATTTTCTTCAAAAAAATGTCAGTGAATGTTTGAGTAAGGGCCGTGGTCTGCTGTTCGACGCAACTTTCGATGCTCTCACAAGAACGTTGTACGACACTTACGTCCATTTTCCGGATACAATTTCGGATTCTTGTAGTCAGTTGCTTCGTGTCCTTGGCTCTCCAATTGTTTTTATACACTAGGGCACTGAGTGAGCCAAAGAAATCCTCTATTGGGTGGCACTGGGGCAAGTTTGTTGGGTTACGATCTTTCGGCACGAACGGTATCTTGTTCTCCTCAAGATACCCCAGCGTCTTCTTGGCGTAATGGGAAGACGCCTTGTCCAGCCAGAAGACGTACTTCCCATCCGCGTGATGCTCGTTCAGGAACGGCAACTGGATTTTATCGAGGCACTCTTCTCGATAGATTTGTTGGTTGATTGCCAGACCGCTCGGCTAAACCAAGGCTTTGAAATGCCCCGGTCGGAAATGGCGATGTACAACATAATTTTTTTTTCAAACTTGTGCTTGAACTTGTATTTCACTTCAGGCGGTGTGGATGACTTGTCGCTGGAGAAGTAATTATCATTTCCTGGAATATGCGTTTTGGACAGCGGAAAAAAGCTTTCGTCGTCCAGAACGAAAGACGTCCTGCGGTATTTTTTGGTCATCCACCGACACTGTGATTTAACCGTCTCAATCTGCTCCTCCGTGTACTCCGGCGACCTCGTCTTCTTCCTGCAGACGATTCCTTCCATCTTGAGGGTCCGATGGATCAATACGTGGGAGCAGCCATATTTCCGACCGGCGTCACGCAGGCTTGTTGCGTCCTTGTTGTCAAACAGCTTCTTTAACGATGTCTTCCTCTGCTTCGTCATTATCGTCACCGGACGACCACTTCCGACCTTCCGCTCTACGTTCAGGGAACCCAGGATACGATATACCGTACTGACAGGTACATTTTCTTCCTTAAAATGTGCCACCGTGAACTTTTTTCCTTGCTGGAAATGCGTTTCGTAGACCCGTACAATGCGTTCGCGGAGCACGTGCTGTTTCGACGCCATCTTTGCTTTGACTAAATTCAAACTAGCAAAACCAAACACGCCTACTGTTTCTAGGGAGCCCAAAGAGCAATTTTCTTGGAGAAAGAAAATTTTACGCTCTTTATTTGAGTTACTGAAAGGTATTGAAAAAAATCTCATTTTTTATTTAACACCCGTTAGCTTCTGGATTTGAAATCTAGAACCTAGAATCTAGAATCTACAACCAACATTAATTTTAAGCACATGTTCTGACATCCCGATTTATTAAATTAAATGAGCTTAAAATATCAGAAAATGTTCTACTCTCCCATACTGCATATAGCATTTGTATGATATGTATGCTCTAGCAATATCACAGCAGTATGCGAAACAAGAGACAACAAGAGACACATTGCACTTTACAATCTCCTTCTTACTATTAGAAAACACTTTCCAGCTTCATTTTATAATGAGATGTAATATTATCACACATTTATCCAACAGCAACAGTGGCTATGTGGATAGCCACTGGATAAATGTGTGTGTTATGCTGAGGATTCGGGTTCGATTCCTGTTAACTATTTCTCAAATAGTGACGTCAGTCGTTGTGTTTATCTTTGATTGCCCACCGCATCCATGTGAAAATGCTATTTTCAGGAAGTAATTCATCAATTAAAAACGTTAATTTTTTTAATGTTTCTTCTGAATATAAGGCTAATGTGATAGCGTGCAGTGAACATTTGTGAAATCACGTCGGAAAAGACGGATAATAGTGATATTTCCATGTGCCATTTTCACTCCCTCGTGTTCATAGAAACAAACAAATTTTCATTATTTTAACATTATGAAGTGGATGTTTCGAAGGCTCTAAGTATCGGTGTGTATGATGTGAGAGAATAATCGCCAATTATTCAAAATTTCACCGAAAATGTTACTGCCTTCGAGAACTAAGCATACGACAGCTCTCTGGTCCTTTTTACCACATCAATTATCGAAATAAGCCACGATACAATTGTCATTTGTTAAAAAAACTAACAGTTGAATAATTTCATGAGAATTTTGGCTCAAACTATCATGCAACCGTGAGTACTTTCAACATTGTTTTGTATCTTCCATATAAATTTCATATTGAATGCAAACAATTACGACACGATATTTTGCTTGCCAATACAGATATACTTCGCCTACTGCTCCACCTCTATATGTACCTCATTGCATTAAAGGCGTGTTATCTGACATAAGAAATCTTAGGTAGTGGAAATCAGGGTAAAATCGACATTATTGGTATAATCGACACCCCTTAAATTTTTCATTTAGAAGCATTTTTTTTTGCAAATTTTCTGATGTTCCCTCTTCACACATGGCTTTTTTCGTTTCGAGTCACTCTACAGCTGCGGAAATCGCTTTGCACTCAGAACAAACAACAAAACAAAACCGGTCGGCAAACAAACAGTCCGTGTAAAATTTCGATTGTGGAAAATTAAATATTTCAGTCGGAAAATTTTAGGAAAGTTCGATACTTTTCGGTGTATTTTGAGAGTAGGTTGTTTCGTTGTTTACCGCTGCTCAAAAACTTTGGTTTGGAAGTTGAGGGCCCATTCGGGGCTGGAACCGACACTTTCAGTCTGGGTAAAATGGACACCTGGTTTTGTGTCCGACTGACAGGTGAAATTCGTCTTTATTTTTTGTAGTTTGTGTTTATGTTTGGAAGACAAAGCAGAAGAGCTGTATTGAAGTTCAGCTGAAAACAGCCAGAACCAACGTTGAGCTGGGAATAGAACCTTTTTACTAGGTCTGCTCGAATTTGAGAACCGTTTCTATGGGATACTTACTTTGAAATTATTGTAACAAGTTTTCATTCGTTTCTCTGAAGGTGTCGGTTTTACCCCGACATGGTGTCAATCTTACCCGCGCTATCATTTGTTTCGCCTAAACCCATCAGTTTTTACGTTCTATCGAAATTCGAGTTCTATTTAAAAAAACAACAGATATAGGTACATGAAGAATTTGAGAGAAGTTCTGTAACGATTTGAAGTCGAAGTAACACGAACCTGGTTTCCCCTACTAATAAGAATGACATAACAGTTCTTTTGGAAGCGTTAGTGCCATCCAATAAGTGGAAGAATTGTTCTTTTTTCTGAAAACCATATTAGAAGTTTAAATACACATATGTTCGAATCAAAAATGTAAATCAAACCAATCCATCGAAGTCACGAGCAACCGAGTTGTGCAAACCGACACTGTTGGGCTGGGAGCTGTCAAATCGCGCTTGTGATCTCGCATTGCTTTCTCTGTATACAATCAACGTCAACAACAGGAGGAAAAAACAAGCTGATATGCTGCTCGAGATACCCGTTCGATTCCTCTCGAATCCCAAAAGTCATCGTACTGGAAACCACAGAGCACCTTCGACATTTCAGCTGTTTTGTCGCAACAGGAGATTTTCAATTGGCGATAATCTCCGCGCATAAGTGTGCGCGTGTGCGTGTGTGTGTGTGGGCTTGTGTCTGAATACTTTTTTCGCCAACTTCCTCGTTGTTGGGAAAGCAACCGGCCAGCCAGCACCCGAAGCTATCAGCGGAATAAGCGTGGCCCATAAAACTGGTTAAGGCCAGCGCGCGCAGAGGATAGAGGAAGACACACATTCACATTTCACAGGAAATATAAAATTACAACGAAAACAGAACGACGGCGTTGGGACAGAGATCTTCGGCGGAGTGTCCGGAGGCCCGCGTGTGTAGTTGTGTGTGAATGAGGAGAAAAACGATGAATAAAGTTTTGCTATGCTTCGAAGGTACCTCACAACAAGAAGCACGAAGAGACACTGCCTATCCATGATCGTGTTGTCAGGTGACGTCACCGGAGACGAGGTGTCCCAGGCGGCGAAGAAGGGTTCTTCGGCTTTCGTGGAATGACGGTTCTCGGGTAAGGTTTTATGAATGGAAGCTGTGTGATCACAGGGAAGCCAGGGAGAGAAGAAGGTCGATAACAGGCGGCGAAGAAGCGGCTCCGATCAGCGCTTCAAATTCGCTGCATCTAAACGTCTGTGCTGTAACCTGTTACGAGGGCAACATGTGTGTATGGTTGTATGTGCAAAATGCATAGGCAGGATTCTGCTTCCCCGGGTGATGCCAGACCGCAGCATAATCTCGTTTTTTTATGTTAGTTGGAAAAAAAGATGCTTCAATTGGCGAACAGATGTAGGATGGATACGAACTCAAGTGCAGACACAGTGAGAAGTTATCAGCTCTTGCTGTGTGATTGTTGTTTTCGAACCCGAGAGCATGCACTTTTCTTCTCAGTGTACTTTCAGCTACGAACGAACTGCAACTGCTTCAGTGCCGCGGTGTTCCCCCCTCCCCCCGGCATCCAGAAGTAATTTTATGAATGAAACATTCTCGCTTCATTCTGAACACGCACCCAATAATTTTGGGGATCCTCCTTTCAGAAGCGCTTGCACGTACCGAGACGCACGTAATAATAATTATTTTTAGTGACTAAACACGTACCCGAAAACGGCGCAATGCTGCTGGGTTACACACCTTCGGCAGCGGCAGAAGTTCTGGAGTCGTCGGGCGGGCTATTTTTAAGATCCTGGCCACTAAAATTACGTAATTTGGAGGGAAATTCAACACGCACGTAGTCCGGAGTACTCTCCCTCCATCATTGCAGACACAGTGCGACGACGAAATTCGGATCAACGGGAAATGGGATGTGTATTTATAACCGCGAGATGCGAATAAAACACGCACAAATATTGCCTCCCATGCGGGATCAATTTGGGCCAGTGCTAAGCTTCCCGTGCTTTGTTTTTTTTGTCTTGTTGGCGGAAAAGCCTGGAACATTACGCGGTCGATTATTATTGGAAACTCACTCTCTCCCTCTCCGGTGATCACCGGATAACCGGCCTAAGTGGCTACGGCTGGCTGACCTTCACTTCGATTCCAGCCCAATATGTGCGAATGTGTCACCGCTTCGTCAGCAGCCACTGTGTACGGCTCGAAAATAGCAAATGACAGTGAACCTCGGTGTGTCACTTCCGGCCGGGACCGTGATGGTTCTCGTCGGCTGAATGTGATTATCGTGGACAGGATATTGTGATGAGAAATTGATTGAGTTTTGAATCGAAGCAGAAGCGAGTGTTAAACGGCAATTGGAACGGCGTGATGAAACATCCATTTAGAAGTTTACTTTGAGATGGACTCACTCACAGCTGATTGCCGTTTTTTTTTCGGAAATTAGGTGTTTACTGATTATGTCAATAGTTTACTCTCGCAATTTGAATTTTATTTAATTCTAATTCCAATTGAATCTTTTATCTAGATTACAATAATTCATCACTCAATTCATCACAAAATGTATCACTCAATGTACTTATTCCAATTATTTTTCCTTTGAGATAGTCTCCGTTCGAAATTCAGACGAGTATCAACCCTCACATCAAATTCCAAGAGTTCGGTTTAGGCAAATGAATCAATAAAAAAAGCCTGGCCAAGAATCAAAGCCCCTCGTTTGCAACCTGGACGGCTCTACTGAAGAGGCTATAAGTCTCACAGTGTCAGAAAAAATCCGAACCTGCACTTGGAACAAAGTTTACTATTCAAAAACATGCAATATTTCTGTAAGAACGAGTTCTAATGAAACTCGAGAGATGCATAGTTTGTTTACCTAAATTTTGCACAGTTTGTTTACCTAATCAAAACAAATGTTTAGTTCTCAATGCGACCCCCTTCAACCTCAATTATAATCAACAGACGCCTTGGCATGCTTCGGAGGTGCTGCGGTCCTAATCGACCTAAGCCTTCTACAGAGTTTGTTTGTCACACCTGTTTTGTCCCCCTTGTTGTCGAAAATAGCTCGAAGATTTTCAATTGGATTCAAATCGGAGCTCTGGGTTCAATGTGGGTTGATGCGGGTCGATCGGATGAATGCTGCTTGTTTTTTCACCGTAACTATGTTTTGAATCGTTATCCCGCTAAAAGGTGTAATTATCTTCCATTGCTAGTAACGACTAGGATATCGCAATATCCTTCTGCTGTCGTAATCCCATCGATTTGGACCAAGTTTCTCACATCAAACCATGAGAAATAGTTCAAACTAGGGTCAAGCGATCATGGATCGATATGTATAAGATCGGTGTTTTCCACTTCAATTTCGGAGTTTTTGCAAAAATTCTTTGTACTTTCAAAAATCGCGAAGATTTATCTTTTCGATCGTTGAAAAAGTTTGTGCTAATTTGTTCTTCAGTGTACATTGATTATAATCTCATTTTCTCAAACATAATGATTAAATCTCTTTCAGGGATGCCAAATTAGCGGTCGTAACGTTGTTTTCTACATCCAAACTAGCATTGGCAGGAAAGATATTATCTTTGGCAGAAAAGATGCTTTTTCTGGTGTGAAAGGATCACATGCACAAATAAAAGCACATTTTTTAAGAGTGTTTAAATATTTGTGTGTATGGAGCAGACCTCTGATTCTCTTGGGCTGAATGACAGCTTAGAATTGTACCAAAAAAAAACCCCAAACGATGCCGAAAAGGAATCGAACCGTGGCCAGCTGGGATGTAAGGCTTTACCACACGACCACGCTATCTACATAATTATTCTAAAGCACGAGAATATTACACCATACTCTAAAATGTTGCAGAATTTCTAAGAATACTTTTTCAAATAATATATTTTTTTAAATGATCACGATAGTGTTTTTTTTTTTGCAGAACGTTGGAGTCGGTGAAAAATTTCCCGACTCCGACTCTGACTCCAACTTCCCACAATTATTAGTACCGACTCCGACTCCGACTCCTGCTGAATAAAATTAAATAATTCGAAACCAGGGGTGACATTGCGCATTTCGAAACGAGTGATTTTTGTTCGTTTCGACCACTTTGCCATTATGAATTTCGAAGCGAGCTCGAAACGAGCGAAATGAAAGAGGCAGTAGAAGAGTTTCGAGCAAAGTTTGACATTACGTAACATTGTGTTCGAGCATTTTTTAACTCCAAACGAGAACAAATGTCTCGACAAGAAATGGTTGATCGTCGTATGGGAAAATGTTAGTCAAACGTTGATTTTAATACTAAACCTTACATCAAAGAAAATTTCAATTGCATTTCCTTTGGTTTTGACGTCTATTTGTACAAGTATGTGAGTATAAATACAATACTTTCATTTCAGCACTATGGAATCACAAAGAAATACAATAAGCGTCACATTTGCAATACATTTGTTCATTTTCCGTAGGCCTTAGTTAGTATCTTGAATTTGTCGAAGAAATATTGCTTTGTTTAGTTAAACGATGTATCCAATCCGATCCATTTTTCGCATAAGCTTCTTTCCAGAAGTGACATCATTTCATTGAACACTGCTGAAACTGTTGGTTGAGCCACACCAAGTGAAAAATTTTCTCCTTCATTACATTAATTTGGTACGACCAGAAGCCAGAAGATTCAAAACGGCCGCTAATTTCAAAGCTGCAGGAGTAGCAGTGCTTATGAAAGTTGTTTGGAACACGGTTGTATCCGAAATTTTTTTAGATGCTTCTCGACTAAGTCTAATATACTGCCGAAACTGTATATCTGGAACGTATATAAGACAAACTCACTCATTTTCACTTAGCGAAAGAGAGCCACTTTTATCCCTCAACTCCCGCCTCTGTGGAATAAGCGAAGTCTCTTGTTCACTATCGCCATTGTCAAAAATAATTTCGCGATCTTTTCTTTTTAATCACAATTCCAACATAATATCAAATTGGATTTGTTTTTCGGCATTGATATTTGCAAAAGCCGTGAAGTTTGCTTTGTTTACAAACCCAAAAATTTGACATTCCTCTTCGAGACAAATTTTGCTCGAAATCTAGTACACTGAAAATAATAACTCGAAAAAGATACATAATGCTAGAATCAATTCGATTCGAGTTTGAATTATCTCGAAACGAGTTACTCGTTTCGAAATGCGCAATGTCACCCCAGATTTTAGATCATTTTATTTACGATTTTCTCTGATTAGATAATAAAAAACAGAATTGCTTCAGCCAAATCATCCACCATGGAGGATCTGACTTCACAATTTTCAAGGCAGAGAACAGCCTTTCTATGTTGACTTGAGTTGCAACATCCACGACAAGCTGAGGAAACGCTGAAATCACTTCATGTACTGTTATATTGCACGATCGGTCATATTTTTCAACTTTTGACAAACAAGCTTGAATTTCGCTTGGAAAGATGTTCGACGGCAAGTTTTCCTTTTCATTTTCTTTTCCGAGGCGACGTCGTTTTGCTTCTTTGTTATTCAAGTAAACATCGAAATCTATGCTCTCTGATGAAGTTGAAGACTCAGGACGCACTGCGAGATTCGCCGACAGGTTCATCATTCTCCTTCGTCAACAACAAACCTTGCATCCGTGCCGATGTTTCTCGTAGTGATTCCTTGGCCATCGGTCAATGGCTCTCGTTAAGTGAAAATATGCTCTTTGGATCGACGTAAATTGCTGCCAACAATATAGGGTTAGCCAAATGTGTACTTTCTCATCTTCAAAATGTTAGAGAATCTGACGGCCCCTGGTTGTGGGTTTCGTTAATATGGATAGTTTGGCTGTTCTACGCTGTTTTTGCAAAGTATTATTCCCATTTAGTTCACCTTATTAACCATGATGGTAATAAACAAAAATAACACCGATGTTTCCTTATCTTGAAATAAAATTTTGTTTTATGAGCTAAATATTTTGACTTAATTGGGACATTCAACCGAAGGTCGGAGTAGGAGTCGGTGGATTTTTCCCGTCTCCGACTCCGACTCCTAATACCCTCCCGACCTCCCGACTCCCACTCCATAGCCCTGGTTTTTTGACGTAAATCTACGTCTTTCAGTAAGGGTGCAAGATCTGATGATTTTTTTATGAAATTAAGTTAATGTTCATAACAAGTTTTGCTACGAACGAATTCTGATGATTTGTATACCAATCGAGTCAGAAATTTCCTGAGATCTTTTTTTTTTTTTTTTTTTTTT
Source organism: Toxorhynchites rutilus septentrionalis (assembly GCF_029784135.1). NCBI lineage: Eukaryota > Metazoa > Arthropoda > Insecta > Diptera > Culicidae > Toxorhynchites > Toxorhynchites rutilus. The sequence goes on from NC_073744.1 coordinate 36,305,913, forward strand.
TTTATCTGTATTATAGTGATTTTCAACTCATTTGGCTGGTTCGTCACTTTTACTTCCATTTTTGGAAGAATGTCGGTAGTGAGAATTGAACTCGTGACCTTCAGCGTGAGAGGCATGGATGTTACCACTACGCCAGATCGCCTCCACAGCTTCCTGAGATCTGTTTGATACGCTATACATAACGATTCCCTAATCCGTGAAGGGCTAAAAAAATATATATATTTGTCCTGCCCAGTTGTGTGCTTAGCTACCTTCACCACCAACAACAGGTAACTAATGCATTCGTTTCGGCCGAGTTTCAGTTTTTTTTGACGTATAACTACGTCTTTCAGGAAGGGTGCCAAATCAGAAAACAGGTCACGTTTTTATGAAATAAAGTTAACGTTAATAATTATTTTCACTGTGAACGAATTCTCATGATTTGCATACCAATCGAATCGGAAACTCTCTAAGATTTGTTTGATATGTTATACATTACAATTCGCTAATCCCTAAACAGTTTAAATTCATGAAAACTGGAAGAACTTCCTTTTCTCCCGTACACTTGTTCTACGGATTTGTTTGCTAACCCTACCCGTATTTCGAGTGCTTATAACTCGAACATTTCTTAACAGATCGGAAAGATGTTTGCATTAATTGATAGGAAATATTTCTACGCGTCTATCACAATATTATTACTTTATTAAAGTTGTTATTTTTCATGAGATGAACAATCGAATAACTGTAACATGTCAAGCGTTATCTGAACGCCCTAACTGCCAAGTTTTGATTGGCCCAATTTACGGGTTCCCCAATACAGACTTCAAAATCGATGTACCTGTGGAAACCCGCTTTGCAAACATACATGCAAGTTGGGGATATTTTTGTTCCCACCGAGCTGTGTTTCTCTAACACGGACCTCGAAATCAATGTACCTGGGGGAATCCGCTTTGTCAAAACATGCAATTGGGGGGTATTTTTTCCCCACTGGTTTTTTTGATTTTGAGTACTTGTAATCATCTAAGTAATACGTAATCGCAATCATCTACGTAATCATGAGATGTGTAATAATTTCAGAGGAAAATGTAAAATACAATGATCGTTTGACAATTCTTCCGGTCACATATTTTGGTAGTCTTAGGCATAATATCAAACGTAAAGGACGTTCATCAACTCTATATGTAACGAAGAACACAATTTATTACAAAAATTTCGATGCATTCTAAAATAATATTCGAAGTGGTAAACAAGTGGATTGCATAATGTAATTGCGTTGTTCAACGTCGAAAATATGCGGTCGTGTCCTAGATACAACCCCTTACATTTTTTTTGTATAAATAAGCCATTTTTAAATCAAAATATCAATCCACCTAGCAAGCAGATAACATTCATTTCTAATGCTGATATCACATACATATACACAAAGTTGGATAAAAAAATGGAAAGAATGAAAGATATTACAACCCAGAAGGGCAATTTTGTTCGGTGGAAGCAGCGCAATTAGAACAACAACCTGTCAACGTTTTCTATAAGTGGCACTCTAGACAGCGATCAGCCAACTTTTTATGTTAAGGCTAAGCGTTAATTTGAAAACATTGCTGCTTTATCGCTCGTTCGCGTAGCTCAGTGCAATCATTCTGTGTAATGAACTCTGCCTTTTCAATGCCAAATGGCTTAAAAATGCATAGAACGTCGAGATCTGGTGTTATTTCGAAAAAAAAGTTTTGCCAAAAATCGACCATCTGGGATTTAGCCTGAGTAGCAATGAATGTATAGAACAAATTTCATGATCGAATTTACAGAACCGGTCATTTACATTTTAAATATTGGCCCAAAAAATGACCTGTGCAAAATTTATTTTATTTAGGGGTGCCTCAAAGCACTGAAAGATTTGATTTTCAGACCAAGTCCTAAGGCTAAGGATTATCGGTGAATTTTTTTTTTCGAGATAACACCAGATCTCAACGTTTCGGCATCAGAATATTTTTTTTTGAAAACCCCGAAATTTTGAGCGTTTTGAGGCACCCCTAAATCATGTCCGATTGAGCTGAAATTTTGAACAGGTATTCTTTTTGGGGACCAATAAACAAAATGTACATGGTCGGTTTTTGAAAATTGACTTGACCATTTTCGCGGCCACCTAATGTACACACGTGATCAGTGTTGGAAAAAATCATCTTCGCTAAGATCAAATGCATAGATTTTCGGGCTAGGTTGCATCGAAAACCTATATATTCCAAACGAAAATTAAAATGACAGATCCAGGCAACCATTGAATATGAGCAAATGAACTTTTGTCCTTCAATATGTTTTGATGTTTATTTTTTCCACCCAGTGTCATTTTCATCTTGATTATCGGAAACGTCAGAACTGAATTTCATTTCAGCCAAATGAATATCAGCTGTTGTTAACTTCTAACCTGAGGCTGCTGTGTGCGGTTGGGTTTTGAAATTGCCGGATGCCGTAATCGGAAATACCTTATGAAATTCCCGATGTCGCAAATGACTTGACGGTAGCTAAAACCACTCGTATCCATTCTGCATATGCCGTTGCTACCGTCTCGCCAAGTAAAATTTATTTTGAACTTAAATTCTCTGCCAGAACGAATATCGTTTCGGATGTGATGAATATCAATTTGTTGCTTTTGATATCCAAAGTATAAATAACAGCGAAGTTATGAACCCCACTCAATGTCGCATTCATTCATTATAGCAAATTTGCTCATGCAACAGCGATATGAACAAAATGAACTCGTTTGTTATTGTCATCAATATAATGAGGGCAGTGTGTTTCAAGCTGAAAAAAAGTCACACTGGACAAAATCATATTCGTTTCTCGTGAATATTTGTTGATATTCTAAGACACTGCACGTGATACACGAATCAAGTGCATGGCTCATTCCAAGGGCAATGGACGAGGAGAGAGGAAATATTGTAATCCAAGTATCGCCATTTCTCGACAGATCGCAGTGATATTTACATCAATTGATAAGAAATATTTAAACACACCTATTGCAATAAACAAAATTATACATTCTTCCAAATTACATATTGAACAGCTGAAAAATTGCAAGCATCATCTAAATGAAAATCCCGTTGGTCGAAAAAGAACCAGTAATGTAGCGATAATGATGCAACATGTCACGTTACATCGAGCGGTGATATAAATTACGTGACTGCAACATTTTCTGTAAGTGGCACTCTAGACAGCGATCAGTCAACATTTTATGCTAAGGCTGAGCGTTAATTTGAAAACATTGCTGCTTTACCGATCGCTCGCGAAGCTCTGTACAATCATTCTGTGTAATGAATTCTGCGTTTGTTGAATAGAATAATGGGTATAAGGATGAGGGTCGAACCAAAGAAGTATAGTGTTTTTAATTTTGTGGAGATGGGTGGGATGAATGTGTCTCCAGGCTATATTCCAGTGTAAGGTTTCGAAAACAAGAGCGTACATTGGAAGAACAAGATTTTAAGCGTTAATATCTTTTTGCCGACTGAGTTATTGCGAATACTTTTTTACGCGCTTGCATTTGTGGTGACCGGAATGTGTGTTGTTCTCGAAAACGGACGCAATCAAGGTGCCTCGATTCCTCAAAAGACCACCAACAAGTTCAACTTTTTTTTATCCCAAAATACCCTCGATATTTTTTCTGTACATTTTTATTAGAAAATCCAATTTGACAAAGTTTGATGTACAGTGGTGCTATGGCAAAATTGGTAGAACGGGACCTGAATAGCTACATCGCCGAAAAGCGACCGATCAGTAGCAACACCAACGAAAAAACGGCTTTAGTTTTCGAGAGACCATGTCTACAAGCCGTTTTCAAATTATGGAAAAATGTTAAACATGATGATTAGAATTGCGAAATCCTAGGTGATAGATAAAGGAAATGTTCCAGTGCTATTGAATTGTGTGATATCCAAAAACCGTAGGCATACAGTAGAGATTTAATAACGATAAATCTCTCCTCACGGCAAAAATGAGCATCACCAAAGAAACCTATAGCTGTCTCTGTTGATGCCCCTTTCCATCCAACCACCCAATCGGTTGCAATATTCGTGATCATTCGTGATGCATAATGCGTAGGAGGAGGGCCATCGCAGCATCCCCATCTCGAGTCACTCAATCGAACAAAATCCACATCTCATACCCCACAGTACGGCATTCGCCGTCAGCTTTCGCGCGTAGGTGGAAAAAATAAGGTGGAGCAACGATCCCTCTCTATCTTTTTTTTTGTTTTCGCTGGTTATTCCACCGAGGCTGTGTGTTGCGTTGTGCTGAGTGGGAGGTTTCACCGTCCAACGAGAAGGATCTCTCAGTCCTGTGGCACACATTCTCCCCGCGCAGCTTCCGCCTAACCAAACAATCGTTACCACACATTGTTTGGATACAAATTAACTTCTTTATTCCCACCGAGTAATACCGGTAAGCTCTTCATTGACTGCTAAACCGATACACGACTCCCGTCTTCAACCGGAGGACAAAAGAACATCTTATGGTGTCTCTTCTTCTGTGTGTAACCCGAGTGGACGCGATCACTCGCCTACTCATCTCTTTCTCCTCCCCCCGCTCCCACTCCCCACACGGCGACAGCGCACTCGGAATCGCAGTAGCCTCGTCTCCGTCGTTATTATTATTATTATTTGGTACGAAAACATCTCTGTTAAGTGCTGCCTGTTCTCCGCTTTCACACAGGCAAAAAGGCCGCCGCCATCGCCTCCTGCGCTTCGGATGCGCGTTCCGTGTGAGTGTGACAAAAGCCGCGCGGTTGTTCTTTGTACTTTGCGCTCGGGGAGCATCGGGGAGAAATCGAATCTTATTTATTTTATCACCTCCACCGCTCCGCGCCAAGGTGATCATTCTTTTGATCTCGAACACACCTTCTCGTATGGTTTGGATTCAGGGGGTCGGTTAGAGGTACCCGCGAGCGCGATCGAGTTTCACCGTTAAAAGTTCTTTATTTGACACTCTCCCGGCAGGGGTCCATCCCAAAAGGCCGCGACCGGGACGACGCGTTTTTACGAGCGACTCTCCGCCGGCTTTTTGGTTGGTTGGCCCGTTTTAATTAAGTGCTAAATGGGGAAGATGTTGCCGCGGTAATAATAACTATAAACGTTAATATTTTCCCTACTTCCAGAGTGAGACGGGACTGAGGCGGGAAGAAGCATTCGAAATGTCGTGCCTTTTGGCACCACCAGCGCCGGAGGCATCGCATTGTGCGTCTCGCCTTACCTCGGTGGGAAAGTGACCCCGGACTTACCTGTAAGAAAGAAAGAAATGAATGAAATATGAATATTAATATTAGAGGGGGGAATTGAAATAGTGAAATTAGGGAAAATTATTGACGTGGTATTGGTTTGGTCCATTCTCTGTGCCATGATTTGTCAAATTGTAGCCCATAAAATGCATCGAGCACTTCCTCGCTCCGAACAGCTATCTATCATTTATGCCTTCACTCTTTTTGCCTGAAGGGTTTATTTTAACTCTTTTCCATTCCGGAGAGTGGAACAACACCGGACACAATTAATTATGAGTGGTTGGTTATGTTCTAGTTTTGCGGTCCCGCCATCCCTTGGCGTCGTAGTCCGCGCAGCATCATCGATGCAACAAGTCGCTGCCATCCGGATGTGAACTGTGCGGGAGCTAATGAGTTACATTCTTGCCCGGTTTCGCCAAAGGTCTGCGCGAAAACACACACACACACACACACACTCACACACATTCACAGTCATACATAGTTTCCCTGTATCTCTCTTTTTCTCTCTCGTTTGCACCGAACACCGTCGACAGGTTGTCAAAAAGGAACAAGTCGTCTCCGGGCAACTCTGACGGATGTTCCTGCCATCGGGCGTAGAAGGTTAGTGGCTAAAATTAGAATTTTCACCACCGACGACGGTGTGTTGATGCATTAAAACGGGACATGTTTTATTGGCTGCCATTTGTTGTTGCGATTGGAATTTAAATTGCAACCAATATCAATCGATGTCCGAACGGGCACTGGGTGTGTTTGGTTAATTCCACCTATTCATCAATTGCCCTTTGAAGTAATCCCACCCAGAATTAATCCGTGGCCGTGGAGCTGCCGGCCTAGAATAGCACTTCGGGTCTACGTCCCTGTCCCTGTCGTAGAAGGCGACTAATCGGGTGACAACGCGAGTAAGGGCGCGGTAAAGCCTATGGAGAATGCACGGGGGAAATACCGTGTACAGGAGCAACGAGAGGAGTGCCGAGCACATCAGGATCGAAGCCAGTAAGATCCTGATTACGACATACTGGTATGACATGGAAAACGGACAAGACACGAAAACGGATAACATGCGATGCTAAAAGCCGACAGTCGTGCTATTCTGCTCCCTGAGTAAGGAAGGGTGACACCTACCTGAAATGGCGTGTGGGTTAATAGTACGGTTACCCCCGTCCCGGTAACAACTTGGCAAGTCTTCGGGTACGTTCGATGCTCGTCTAGGCCTTGGCACTAGGTACTAGGCATCAGATGTCACATTCCTGACTTGCGCTGATCCGGCTCTGAACACGGTCCCCATGAAGGACCTTGTCAACCCCTGCATGGCCTCACTGCTTGCATAGATAACCATGGGATCACAAAAAGGCGACTATGTACAACGAGCGGAGATAGCGGCCCGAAGTTGGGACCCAACCAAAATGGAGACAACCTACAAAACCAACGAAGAACGAAGAGAGAGTATGATGGATACAGGTGACCAAGCCAACGCGTTCATTCGTAGTAAAAAGCTTCTGCGATCGCCAATACTCAAACAAGTGGAAACACCAGGCCCTAGCGGCAGTAATGGAGGAATACCTGAGACCCAGCAAAGTCGGGGGATCAATCCCCTGTTCCTGCCAAAGTCCAGCGGTAGTTTAACCCAGGAAGGAGGGCTGACTGGAGATAGCATCCTGAGCACGATCATGTTGAGGGGAGAACTCGACACCTTCGTGCAGGACAAACCCAACGTGCATAAGGAGATCAAGACCAGGATGTCGGGTATAAGATCTCTCTTGGGACGAGCTTTGAAGGAGCACGATGGACTCGTCGAAAGGACGAAAACCGCCGAGAAGGCACTCGCAGAAGCGTTGCAAAGAGCTGCAGCTGGACAGGTGACGCCAAAGATTCGTCGAAACCGTTCGGAAAAAAGAAAAAAGGATTCACCAGCAGAAGAAGAAATGTTCAAAAAACGCAAGGACGATCACGACAACGATGATCAAGACGATAGTGCCGCCCAGGGCGACAGCGAAGAGCTGGGTGACAGCGATGACCAGATCAGCACCGATAGCAAGAGAAACGACTGGAGCACGGTTAGGAAAAGAAACAAGAAAAAACAAAGGAACGAAGAAAAAGAGAGGGAGAGAAAAGTGAAAATAGTGGAAAAAAATAAGAAAGAGAATGAAAAGTGGCAGGGGCCAAAAGACAAGAAGCCTAATCCTCGGCGGGCGAGAGACAAAGGCGATGCACTCATCGTCGAAGCGAAGGGCAACGTATCATACGCTGATCTCTTTAAAAAAATGCGAGAGGACCCTGGCCTCAAGAAACTGGAGGAGAGCGTGGTGAAGTCCAGGCGCACCCAGAACGGCGAAATGCTGTTCGAGCTGAAGAGAGACCCAGAAATCAGGAGCTCAGCATTCAAGGATCTTGTAGAAAGGGTTCTCGGCGATGGAGCGAACGTAAGGGCCTTATCCTCCGAGGCATCGATAGAATGCAGGAACCTCAGTCTGTTCACCACCGAGATAGACCTACGTCAGAAGTTGGAGGAGGAAAACATCCTGGGCAAAATTCCGATGAAAATCCGACTACGAAAGGCGTATCGCGGGACGCAGACCGCAACGATTCGTCTCTCAACGGACGCAGCGAACAAGTTACTGAAGTTAGAGAGTATAAACGTCTGCTGGGCTGTGGGTCGTTTTAGAATCATTCCGCCTGTTCCCAAGCAACTGGAGCGATGTTTCAAGTGTTTAAACTTCGGCCACCTGGCGAAAGGCTGCTTGGGGCCAGATAGATCCAAACTGTGCAGGAAATGCGGAATAGAGGGACACTTTGCCAGCGACTGCAAGGGAAAACCAAGGTGTATGCTCTGCGAAAAAGAGGACAGTAATGACCATATGACGGGAGGCTTTAATTGCCCTGTGTACAAACAGGCGAGGGCAAGCCAACAGTGATGGAGATAACCCAAATTAATCTCAACCATTGTGACATCGCACAGCAACTGTTGTGGCAGTCAACGACAGAAACAAAATGTGATGTCGCAATTATCGCGGAGCCGTATCTCGTTCCCCCCGGTAACGGTAATTGGGTGACGGATAAAGTAGGAATGGCCGCCATCCAGGTCATGGGCCGATATCCCATTCAGGAGGTAGTTTCGAGGTCTCGCGAGGGTTTCGTGATCACAAAGATCAACGGAATTTTTATCTGCAGTTGCTACGCACCTCCCAGATGGACGATGGACCAGTTCCACTATATGCTGGATGTCCTCACCGAGGAGCTCGCCGAACGAAAACCAGTCGTTATAGGAGGGGATTTCAATGCTTGGGCAGTAGAGTGGGGAAGCAGATGCACCAACGCGAGAGGGACTAGTTTACTAGAAGCTCTAGACAAGTTGGATGTTACCCTGTGCAACGAGGGCACCACTAGTACCTTCCGCCGAGAGGGTCGAGAGTCCATCATCGACTTGACTTTCTGCAGTCCTTCGTTAATGACGAAAATGAGGTGGAGGGTATGTGAAGGATACACCCACAGTGATCATCAAGCCATCCGTTATACCATTGGCCAACGAAACTCCGTGGCAGTACGGATAAATAGGACATGCCCGCGCAGGTGGAAGACAAAAACCTTTGACAAGGACCTTTTCATCGAAGCACTACGCGTGGAAAGCGACGTCTTGAACATGAACGCGGATGAACTGACGGAAACGCTAGCAACAGCATGTGATATAACAATGCCAAGAAAAAGGGAACCCAGGTATAAGCGACCTCCAGCCTATTGGTGGAGCGAGGCACTTGGCGTGCTTCGGGCCAACTGCCTTAGCGCCAGAAGACGTTTCCAACGGTCAAGCATAGACACCAGAGAAGAGCGGAGAGTGGAATTCAGAGAGGCTAGATCCACTCTTAAACGGGCGATTAAGCGGAGCAAATCTAATTGCTTCAGGGAGTTATGTCGGGACGTGGACGTCAATCCATGGGGCAATGCTTACCGAATGGTGATGGCGAAGCTCAGGGGCCCAACGACACCTTCCGAAATGTGTCCCGAAAAATTAAAAATTATCGTGGAAGGGTTATTTCCGCAGCACGACCCAACGACCTGGCCACCCACGCCATATGGAGAGGATGAGGATAGCATCGAACGCAGAGATGTGACGAACGATGAGCTAGTTACAGCTATCAAACGCCTAAAAACGAAGAAAGCGCCTGGCCCAGATGGAATCCCCAACGTAGCTTTGAAAGCGGCAGTCCTAGCATTCCCTGATATGTTCAGGACAGCCATGCAGAAGTGTCTAGACGAATGCTACTTTCCGGATCGATGGAAGGTACAACAGCTAGTACTACTGCCCAAGCCAGGAAAGACGCCGGGTGGTCCAGCATCGTATAGACCCATATGCCTGTTGGACACTCTTGGGAAACTTTTGGAGAGAATCATCCTTAATAGGCTGACGGAATGCACGGAGGGAGTTCGTGGACTGTCCGATAATCAATTCGGATTTCGGAAAGGGAGATCCACGGTAGATGCCATTCGCATAGTGGTCGAAAGAGCCAACAGAGCATCCAAACAGAAGCTCAGAGGAAATCGATACTGCGCAGTGATAACGATCGACGTTAAGAACGCGTTCAATAGTGCCAGCTGGGAGGCCATCGCGACTGCGCTCCACACGATGAAAGTCCCAGACTACCTGCGTAGAATACTGAGAAGCTACTTCGAGAACCGTGTGCTGGTGTACGAGACAAACACGGGCCAGGCGCAGATTAAAACTACGGCTGGAGTTCCGCAGGGCTCTATCCTGGGCCCATCGCTCTGGAACAGTATGTACGATGGTGTACTAAAACTGAATCTGCCCAGAGGTGTGGAGATCATTGGCTTCGCGGATGACATCGTTATTCTCGCGACAGGGGAATCTTTGGAACGGGTCGAAATGCTCGCGACCGAGTCGATAGACATGATCGGAAGGTGGATGCAAAGTGTGAAACTGCAGATAGCCCACCACAAGACGGAAATGCTGATTGTCAGCAACCGCAGGGCGGTGCAACGTGCAGAAATCACAATTGAAGAGCACTCGATAACCTCGAAGCGAGACCTAAAATACCTGGGGGTGCAGATCGACGATCGACTGAACTTCAACAGTCACGTCGACTACGCTTGTAAAAAAGCAACGAAGGCAATCAATGCACTGACACGAATCATGCCCAACAACTTTGGCCCAAGCAGCAGCAAGAGGCACCTCTTGGCTAGTGTCTCCTCATCGACACTACGTTACGGTGGTCCAGCCTGGATCGCGGCGTTAGAAACTCAGCGGAACACGAAGAGGCTGAATAGTACGTACCGGCTCATGGCGATGCGAGTCGCGAGTGCGTACAGAACCGTGTCAACAGAAGCGGTCTACGTCATAGCCAGGTTGGTCCCCATAGACATCATCTTGGCGGAGGACAGCGAGTGCTATAGGAGGAGGGGAACCAGAGGAATCCGGAAGCTAATGAGGGCGGAGTCGATGGCTAGGTGGCAGCAAGAGTGGAGTGCCGCGCAAAACGGCAGGTGGACGCACAGGCTCATACCGACACTAATGGGCTGGGTGAACAGGAAACACGGAGAGGTAAATTTCCATCTAACGCAGTTTTTGTCTGGTCATGGCTGCTTCAGGCAGTATCTGCACCGGTTCGGACACGCAAGATCGCCTCTTTGTCCGGAGTGTGGAAATGTGGAGGAAACACCGGAACACATCGTATTCGAATGTCCCAGATTCACCACAGTGCGTGAGGGGCTGCCTACCCTTCATGCTGGGAACATCGTGGAGGAAATGTGTCGTGACGAGGGCACCTGGAACGCAGTAAACAGTGCAATCGTACATATCATGTCCGAGCTACAGCGGAAGTGGAGGACCGACCAGCATGCGGATAACGCCTGACCATAAGAGATGAATAATCGAGACGGCTGTAGTACCGGATAGTCCCCCCCGAGAGCCGCCGTGACGGAGTGCGCGTCATGTTGGAGGGCACTACCTAATCGGCGCTCCGCTGGGAAGAGAAATCCTGCGAGGGTGACTGTGACGGGGCGCGCGTCAAGTTGGAGGGCGCTTCATAATCGGTGCACGTCTCGACAGGTAACCGGATACTGCCACGGAGAAGAGCAAAAATGCCTGCCTGGCAACGCCTGATCGTGGCCTGGATGGAGAAACACTGCGAACGTTTCGAAGGAGCGAGCATCAAGGATGAAACCATGATCAAAATGGTGCATACCCCACGAGAGTAGCTGTGACGGAGTGCGCGTCATGTTGGAGGGCATTACCTAATCGGCGCTCCGCTGGGAGAGAAATCCTGCGAGGGTGACTGTGACGGGGCGCGCGTCAAGTTGGAGGGCGCTTCCTAATCGGTGCACGTCTCGACAGGTAACCGGATACTGCCGCGGAGAACAGCAAAAATGCCTGCCTGGCAACGCCTGATCGTGGCCTGGATGGAGAAACACCGCGAAGGATGAAGCCGTGATCAAAATGGTGTATACCCCACGAGAGTAGCTGTGACGGAGTGCGCGTCATGTAGGAGGGCACTACCTAATCGGCACTCCGCTGGGAAGAGAAATCCTGCGAGGGTGATTGTGACGGGGCGCGCGTCAAGTTGGAGGGCGCTTCCTAATCGGTGCACGTCTCGACAGGTGAGAAATCCCGCGAGGGTGACTGTGACGGGTTGCGCGTCAAGTTGGAGGGCAATTCCTAATCGGTACACGTCTCGACGGGTAAATGGATGCCTGCGAAGAGGACATAAGCGCAGTGGAATGAAAAGCGAATAGAGAGAAAAAATGTTGAGAAAAAGGGAAGGACAACGCTAGTCAGCGTTGAAAACTCGAAGAGTGCATGAGCACAGCCGCCCCCTGAAGTAGTCGCCTAGATGTGGTCCCAGGGGGAAAAAGGCAACGAGTAGAGGGCTTGGTTTTTGTGGGTGCGATCCCCACTCGACGTCTGGGTTAACCCTTCCCAGATAAGGCTGGTAGAGCGTTCCTCACCTCTATAAAAAAAAAAAAAAAAAAAAAAAAAAAAAAACCCAGAATTAATCCTTGAAGTTGGATGAAATTTAGTTCGCACTTCTCAACCTTTTCGTGTGCTTTCACAATCACAACCGTTCTGCGGTTTATCGGCGAAAATCTTTTCCAAGTTATTTTCGATAGTTCTTATGACGGTCAATGTTTTTTTCGTCAGGCTTTGCCGAGATCGAATCAAATGGTGGTCAGACGAAGCACGGTTCGGGTTATACGGTGGATGCATTAAAACTTCCCAACCAAATCCCTTTTTTTTGGTGTGTCATCAAACATGTGTGCGGTCTCGCGTTGTTATGATGGAAAACACCATCCTTTTCTGTTGATTAATTCAGTCGTTTTTTCAATCACTTCGTGTAGTCTCTCCATTTGTGAACAGTAAAGCACTGAACACTTCATAATGAACGATTCTCTACGAATCTCATTGTATCACAGCAAACCCTTGTTTGGCATCAATTCAGGCTTTGAAGTACTACATAGGCTGAAAAGTCCCGGTATTTTTAATGAAAGCAATCGTTTTTCATACAAAGCTGTATTTATTCTTCAACATAGTGTTCTTCGAAGTCAAAACACTTGGTATAGCGAGTTTCGAACATTTCCATTCGCTTTCTGTAGTACGAAACATCTAAGTCTTCGAAATATGCCTCAGTTTCTGCGATGAATTCCTCATTCGATGTGAATCTCTTCCCCTGAAGTCACCGCTTGTGGTTTGGGAACATATAGCAGTCGCTGGGAGCCAAGTCTGGAGGATATGGTGGGTGAGAAACTTGGCCATCGCTTTCGAGAACGTATGCGACGGTGCGTTGTTGTGATGGTACAGCACTTTTTTCTCCGCTATATGGGGCCGTTACTTCCTCATTTCATCATTCAGTTTGTTCAAAAACGCTGCATAATACTCTCCGGTAATTGTTTTTCCCTTCTGCATGTAATCGATGGAGATTATACCATGCGCATCCCAAGAAACGGATCGGCCAAACCCCGCCCCGGCTGACCGTTGACCTTTGTCGACCACTCTGCAGACTACCTTTTGGATTCAGGAGTGTGGTAATGGATCCACATTTCATCCTTTGTCACAATACGTCGAGAGACCACTTGGTTACGCTTCCATAACGCTAAACCGGCTGTTGAATCATCAACGCGCCGCTGTTTTTGGTCGACGTCCAGCAAACGCGGCACCCATCGCACGGATAGCTTTTTCACGTCCAAAATGTCGTGCAAAATGTATCTCACTCGTTCTGTTGAAATGCCTACGGCCTCAGCTAACTCGCGTAACTACTTTACGATCGTTCAAAGCGAGTCGATGCACTTGTTTTACGATTTCTGGATTCGTACTCTCTTTTGGCCTTCCAGAGCGAGGTGCATCTGCGGTGCTTATACGGTCCATTTTAAATTCACTAAACCATTTCGTCAACCACTGCATTGATAGTTTCGGAGTTTTTCCCATCAAAAAACAATGTTTGATCAAAATAAATATTTCTCTTTTTCTATTGCCTATACGAATACAAATAAAATACAAAAGTTTGTGAACAAATAAACGAAATGTCATGAAACGTCACACATAAGCTAATGACAGTTGATCCTCTCGAAAACATTCTTGCTCATTTTTAGTGGCGCCATCTGTTGAATAATCCCGGGACTTTTCATTCCATGTGGTATGTACACCCCAAAATAAACATCTTGCACATTTTTTAATATCCTCATACATTATTTCAAATGAGTATCATTAAAGGTGCTATTTTAAGCCCCCTTTTGTACAACTTCTACGTAAGCGACATTGACAATTGCCTTACACAAAATTGCAGCCTAAGACAACTTGCAGATGATGGAGTGGTGTCTGTCGTAGGATCAAACGAATCCGACCTGCAAGAATCCTTACAAGATACTTTGAACAATTTTTCAACCTGGGCCATTGGGCTAGGGATCGAATTCTCCACGGAGAAAACAGAGATGGTGGTTTTTTCTAGGAAGCATAAACCAGCAAAACCAAAGCTTCAACTTTTGGGTAAACCGATCACTCATGCTATGTCATTCAAGTATCTTGGGGTCTGGTTCGACTCTAAATGTACTTGGGGGGCCCATATTAGGTATCTGAGTAAAAAATGTCAACAAAGAATAAACTTTCTCCGTACAATTACCGGCACCTGGTGGGGAGCCCATCCCGAAGATCTTATAATGTTGTATCGAACAACTATTCTCTCAGTGATGGAGTATGGCAGTTTCTGTTTTCAAACAGCTGCCAAAACACACCTCATTAAACTCGAGCGAATTCAGTATCTTTGTCTCCGTATCGCGTTGGGATGTATGCCCTCAACGCATACCATGAGTCTCGAGGTTTTGGCAGGCCTACTCCCACTAAAAGATCGCTTCAATTTATTATCTCTTCGGTTCTTCATCCGGTGTAAGGTCATGAACCCATTGGTGATCGGAAATTTTGAGCAGCTGATCGAGCTAAATTTTCACTCCGGATTCATGAGTTCATATCATGAATTCATCTCCATGCAGGTTGATCCTTCTTCGTATATTCCCAACCGTGTTTGTTTCCCTGACTACATCAATTCCTCTGTGCATTTTGATCTGTCCATGAAGCAAGATATCCATGGATATTCAGATTACCAACGATCGAGGATCGCTCCAACGATCTTCGATGAAAAGTATGGGGGTATCAATTGTGATAATATGTACTTTACTGATGGGTCCACTATAAACGAGTCCACAGGATTTGGAGTGTTCAACGAATTTTTTAGCACCTCACACAGTCTTCAGATACCTTGCTCAGTGTATATTGCTGAATTGGCAGCGATACACTGGGCGCTGGACAGCGTCGCCTCACGACCTGTTGAACACTATTACATTGTAACGGATAGTCTTAGCTCTGTCGAAGCTATCCGTTCAGTGAGGCCGGAAAAGAACTCGCCGTACTTCCTTGAGAGAATACGAGAAATTTTGAGTGCTTTATCCAAACGCTGTTATGTCATTACCTTTATCTGGGTCCCTTCACATTGCTCAATTCTGGGTAATGAGAGGGCTGACTCATTAGCAAAGGTAGGTGCAATTGAAGGCGATATATATCAGCGTCAAATCGCCTTCAATGAATTTTATTCTTTAGTCCGCAAAAATACCATAGTTAACTGGCAACGCAAATGGAACGAAGATGAACTGGGCCGGTGGCTCCACTCGATTATCCCTAAGGTTAGCCTCAAACCATGGTTCAAAAGTCTGGACTTGAGTCGGGACTTTATTCGCACCTTCTCCCGACTCATGTCCAATCACTGTTCGTTAGATGCGCTACTCTTTCGTATTAATCTTGCCGACAACAATCTTTGTGTTTGTGGCCAAGGTTACCACGACATCGAGCACGTTGTTTGGTCGTGCGAGCTGTATCTTGTCGCCAGATCGAATTTAGTAGTCACCCTTCGGGCCCGAGGAAGGCAGCCCAATGTGCCGGTGAGAGACGTGTTGGCTCGGTTAGACCTTGATTACATGTCCCAAATATATATATTCCTTAAAGCTATCGATCTTCGTGTGTGATTGTCCTTATACCCTTAGTTTCTCCTTTTCCTTTTCCTTTGTGAGAGATCGGATCCCTTCTTAAGAATAAGATGAAATGTAAATACATATTAGATATAAGATAGGTTTAAGAATTGAGTGTGATGAGTGTGATTGAGAGTGTGATTGAGAGTGTGAGTGTGATCATTGTCAACATATCCTCATATCCCCTCCTTTTCCTGAAGAAAATATGTCACCCTTCTAAACTCGAGTTGACCGCGAGTAATCGGTTTCCTATATTATTAACATTAGAATTAAGGAAAAATGTTTATATACTAGTAACAATACAGTAAGGAGTTCGGCTCCTTTAAACCTATGTAACTGAGCCTGTAAAAATAAACGATTTAAATAAAAAAAAAAAAAAGGTGCTATCAATTCATACTACTACAGCATTCACTCAAGCAAGAGGGGAGTTTGCGTATAATATACTTGCCATAGCAATATAAAAGACGCTTTGCAAATAAGCACGCATCAATGGTTTCACGTTAAAATATCGCTGTTTACGCACTCCGTTTTACTCTCATCAAGAGCACGCTCTCTCCCGTGTATACTTAAAAGATAAAATTTTGTTTTATAATGTGGTGTAATGTTCTCTTGCATTAGCATGACGGCACGACATGGTTGTGAGAAACATCCTCACAACCCAGCCGGCCTTCGTTCAATCCCTGCTTGGCATAGTTTGTGATTTTTTTTTTTCGGTACAATTCCAAGCTACCAGATCGAATTTAGTAGTCACCCTTCGGGCCCGAGGAAGGCAGCCCATGATGCCGGTGAGAGACGTGTTGGCTCGGTTAGACCTTGATTACATGTCCCAAATATATGTATTCCTTAAAGCTATCGATCTTCGTGTGTGATTGTCCTTATACCCTTAATTTTTCCTTTTCCTTTTCCTTTGTGAGAGATCGGATCCCTTCTTAAGAATAAGATGAAATGTAAATACATATTAGATATAAGATAGGTTTAAGAATTGAGTGTGATGAGTGTGATTGAGAGTGTGAGTGTGATCATTGTCAACATATCCTCATATCCCCTCCTTTTCCTGAAGAAAATATGTCACCCTTCTAAACTCGAGTTGACCGCGAGTAATCGGTTTCCTATATTATTAACATTAGAATTAAGGAAAAATGTATATATACTAGTAACAATACAGTAAGGAGTTCGGCTCCTTTAAACGTATGTAACTGAGCCTGTAAAAATAAACGATTTAAATAAATAAATAAATTCCAAGCTCAACCTGAGATAATGAGAAATCTGCTCCAAACATACAAACATTTAAACACTTTTGGAAACAGGGGCTTTTATTTGAGTATTTGATGTTGTAACACAACAAAAAGCATATTTTTGCCAAAGATGATATTTTATTTACCAACGCTAGTTTGGGTGTAGTTGTGTGGAAAAGCCTTGGAACCCAGCCGTTTATACGACTAACGGACCGCATTTTCCTGATATGCATATATTATGTCGATTAGTTCGATCTTACGATAGTGTATATCAAGGAACCGATGCTTGCTATACCGAATTACTACTCAAACTGTCGTGATAAATAAAATCGGGTTATTGAATTATATGCGACTAGCTAACCCGGCAAACTTCGTCCCGCCCATTTACTTGATTAATTCTCGAGTAATGCAGAAATTTGTGTTTTATTTGTATGGCAGCCACCCCTAAGAGAGGGGGGAGGGGTATCTAACCACCATAGAAACATTCATTGCACCCTAAAGTTTCCATATGCCTAATTTGGTTTAATTTGCTTGATTAATTCTCGGGTAATGCAAAAATTTGTGTTTCATTTGTACGGCAGTCTCCTCTAAGAGAGGGGGAAGGAGTATCTTAACACCATAGAAACATTTATTGCATCCTAAAACCTCCACATGCCAAATTTGGTTTCATTTGCTTGATTAATTCTCGAGTAATGCAGAAATTTATGTTTCATTTGTATGGCAGCCCCCCCTTTGAGTGGGGGAAGGACTGTCTAACCATCACAGAAACATTTATTGCACCCTAAAACTTTTACATGCCAACTTTGGTTTCGTTTGCTTGATTAATTTCCGAGTAATGCAGAAATTTGTGTTTCATTTGTATGGCAGCCCCCCCTTAGAGAGGGGGGAGGGGTCTCAAAATATCACGAAAACCTTCCCCGGCCCCAAAAACCCCTACATACCAATTTTCATGTCGATCGGTTCAGTAGTTTCCGAGTCTATAAGAATCAGACAGACAGACAGACATCACTCCATTTCTATATATATAGATAGATTTAAGATATACATTAGGATGCCAATGAATGTATGGGAAAAAATCGTCCGTAAAATTTCAAAAAGTTACCCTATACAAAATGTTTAGCACCTCAAAAAAACACCGTATGCCAAATATCAGTTCAACCAGACTTAAGGGAGAGTGGCGCAAAGCGGTCAAATTTTGAGTTTTTTGAAAATCTAAAAATCACCCAAGGGGGGAGTAAAGGAAATCGGGATTTTCGAAAAAAAAATTGATGCCAAATATCTTACAGTTGCATGAAACGACGAGATCTAGTGTCATCTCGAAACAATTTTTTTTTGTTAAAAATCGACACTCTGGGACTTGGTTTTTTTTCGGAGTACAAGAGGAAACGTATGGTTTTAAATGCCAATAAAAATAAGCATCTCGATTTTTCATTCGGAACTTGTTGCAAAATGTTGATTTGCACGATAATATACCCTATGCAAAATATTAGCTCATTCGAACTTCATTTATTAGTGTTGCAGACATTAAAATTTGAGTTTTTTGAAAACCGAAAAATCACCGGAAATCAGGGTTTTCAAAAAAAAATTGATGCCAAATGTCTTAGAATTGCATGGCACATCTAGATTTACAGTTATCTAAAAAAATTTTTTGTTAAAAATCGACTTTTCAGACAGAAAAACGACCAAGTGCAAAAAAAACTTTTTTGTTTACAAATGACAAATTATTCTGAAAACCACGATTTTCGGTGAAGTTCCAGAGTGTTGAAAACCCTGATTTCCTTTACTCCCCCCTTGGGTGATTTTTTATTTTCAGAAGACTCAAACTTTGAAAGCTTTGCGCCACTCTCCCTCAAGTCCGATTGAGCTAATATTTGGAATAGGGTGTTTTTTCGAGGTGGTGAACATTTTTTTATGAGATAACTTTTTGAAATTAGAGATGACCATTCTCATTGGCACCCTAATATACATCATGTACACTTTGATTGGCATTATATACGATTGTGATTCGATTCAACTTAATATATGTAAGTTATACGATTTAGGGTGTACTGAGGAGGTTTGTTTGAAAAGTTCGTGCAAAGTCTGTTTCTGTTTCTTTGTGTTTGACATTCGATTGAATCGAGGAAGTCGAATGATTGTTTTTCCATCACGACAACGCCTCAGCAGTTTAGGTCCCAAATAAATGTAAATAGGGTTCCAACTCGTTTCACTTCCCCCAATCCCTATTTACCAGACTTGGTTCCCTTGGGCTACCATTTGTTCCACAATTTTAAATTCCACGCCAAATCAACTAAAAAACAGCAAATCTTGACCCGACCCTCTCAATTTTTTAAAAAACGTGATACCTATGATGGAATTTACCTAAAATCAAAATTTTCATTACCATATGACAAATCTAAACTACGACTGATTTCTTAAAAGAGTGTATCCAAAATTAGTTTATCATAAAATGGTAACTTAAAATTCAGATGTCTGTTTGAATTATGACGTTTGACAGGGGTTTAGAAAATCAATGAACTATTTGAGAAAAAAATCTGAAAAATAACATTTCAAAAATTGAATTTAATATTAAAAAACCTCCATATCTCAAAAAAGATTTTCCATATGTTCTGCAGTGATATTGCACATTCAGTATGGGAAACACTATCAAACTTTATCAAATGAATGAGAAGCGGTGTAAGATGGATCACGTCGTTCTCCAGTATGGCTGCACGATTGACTACAGCTAACTGTTTCTATATTGTTTGGGTCAAAGAATGCGATATTCCAATATTGCTTTGTGCTAAAAATTCATTCGGAGACACCAGAACCGTGTCGTGCAGGTTTTTTTTTCTGTATTATAGTGATTTTCAACACTTTTGGCTGGTTCGTCACTTTTTCTTCCTTTTTTGGAAGAATATCGGGAGTGAGAATTGAACTCGTGATCTTGAGCGTGAGAGGTATGGATGTTACCACTACGCCAGATCGCCTCCACCGTGCAGGTCGTGTAGGTGGCAAAGTCTTGTTACAACCAACCACCGACACAATTGCGCTCTTTGTTTGACGGTTACACGACTCCCACAAATAAAACGATTGCTATCGAATGGCGTATTCGGTGCGAATATTGTTAAAAAAAGTGGAATCAATCCGACATTTAAGGAGGTAGTACACTATGGAAACTTGAAAAAATAAAACAAAATACAGCCTAAAATGTTCTCTGGGATGTCTACTTTACTGTAGTTTTCATCTCAGGTTTGTCCGATGCTCCGTTTCGAAGTTACAAGCCAATTAGTGGAACTAAGTCTTTGCGTAAGGAGCGCGGATCCAAAATTTCAAACGCGTTTTTCTCGAAACCAAGTTTTGCAAACCGGAACGGTCTATCCAAATTTGATAGATTTACTGTCATCGTACGTAGGATTTTTCTGTTATTATGAAAAATACAATTTTGGTGAATGTTTTTGTCTCGATTTTTGAGGCAAAAACGCAATTCAATTACAAAAATGTCGCCATTTCGTCAAAAATCAATATTTTGAGAAAATCCTACGTCCGATGACAGGAAATATATCCAAGATCACGTAAAAAATCATCGGTTGAAATCGGTCCACTGGAAAAACTTGTAGAACTCCCACCAGTTTACAATGTTTTGGCTACAAGGGTTCAACAAACGGGTTGCGGTTATTCTGGGGACAGTCCAATTGACACCATTTTTGTTTGTTTGTTAGGTAATATATAACTAATATAACTGTGATATAAGATTAATCATATTAGATTAATCATAGTAACAATTTTGAAAATACAAACTAGAATACAGTATCAAAGGCCTTTGTTGACGAACAAAAAAACACATTTTTTAAATTTTTTTCGTTGGAGATTTTGTACCGAAATTGATCAGTGTTATGGGATTAATCATATTATGAAACGACAGATCATTAGAAAATGGTAACAACTGAAGTTCCTGAATTCAATCGAATTAGAGAAGTGTTTTGGCAATCGACATTTAACTGTTATCTATCACGAATGTACGATCAAAAAACGATTTTGGGAGGAAACCTTTTCGAAATTATTTAAATCAAAAATGCTCTTTGAACTGACAACCAGTTGACATAAATCAAGTTTTAAACATGCGGATTATTATTAACTTACTCCACAACGTACCGAAAAAAATGCAATCTTATCAACAGGAAGCCGTACCCAGATTACCATTTTAGCGGAGCAGAGAGTCTTATTTTTTTTTTGCGAAATCTCCCACCGAACCGCTTAAATCGTTGAAAAGCCCTCGGTTTCAAGCATATGAAGTCATCAACTCGACCGCTCGAGCACAGGAAATTTCCCGTAACGGAATCTGCCGCACAGAATCCGATAAATCCCTTCCGGTGTTTCCCACTTAATTAACCAGTCACCGGTCCGAAGCAGCAGTGCTGGGCGGCATCTTTATCGCCGACTATTTGATGGTCAGTGAAAGAGCGGCAGAGCCGAATCTCTCCAAAATTTAATTAGAAAAATTTCAACACCTCGTTTTACGGAACCAAACGTGCGCACACTTTTCTCCGACTGGTCCATTACACGTACGAGAAGAGGAAGAAGACGGCGTGTTTTATGGCACTCGGAAGAACTTGTTGTTGTTTACGGTGGAACATTTTGGGCGAAGTTCCGCAAGGTTGGGATCTTTTGAAGCAGCGCGTTAAGTCTCGAGAATCTCGAGCGAGAGAGCTCGGGAACGACCCTGCGAAACGATTTTACATGCCACTTCCAGCCACTTCTTGTGGGCGAAATTCCTCGAAAAGCGGAAGTGAAGTACTCGCCGTCGCTCCTCCCCATCGGGGTGTTTGATTTTTCCGCCTCTCCGTTTGACGTTTTCTAATTAACCGCTTGAGGGAATATTCTGTAATGAGCGTAATGTTTGTTTGCTTTTTTTTTTGGCGAGAGCTCCGTTTTATTTTAATTATCATCTTGACTGCAAATGGGAAGATGTGTTTTCGTGTGTATCAATTATAGATCGAACACCAATTAACCTTTCAAAAGATTACAGATTTTCGGCGGATGTTGAGAACTCAAAAAAGAAACACACCCATACAAGCACACAAATGTCAGTCGCCGTTTGTCGTCGAAAACTCGTTAATATCTGACCCATTATCAGGCCCCCAGTCACCATTCACAAAGCGACCAACCTTCGCTCCATTCATAAAAACGGACGTCATTCACAAATAGTTGCTTTGTTTTTTTTCCATTTCTGTCAGTTTCAAAGCGCTTTGTACACGCCATACGGATAAACCAACCGAGAGAGAAAGGGGGCAGGGGCAAGAGCACACGGTGTTCGAATGAGATTACTTAATCACATCCTCCCTTTCGCGCGTTTCGCGTCTGGACGACTTTTACTGCTATTTCAGTTGCTGTCTTTGCAAGCTAAAAATCTCAAACTTCGATTATCATAACATTTATGGCTTATTTCCGAAGCTTACCCCCGCGCCACCTTCGTTCGAGAAAAAAAGATTTTTTTCTCTGCAACTTTCTGTTCTCATCATATAACAACCCGAGTCGCTGGCTACCGGGTCTAGCCTAGCCTAGGAGCCATTTTATGGCCTTTCTATATGCAAACTTTAGTCGCTTCGATTTTTTTCCGTTCGTAGTTATTCGTTTTTGTTTCAATCGGCTGACTCATTTGATCTGTGGCGCGGCGGCGACAGGAGGGAACGACCAAAACCGTACTCCACACATAACAAAAAAAAGGTCAGTTTGGATAACTTGTTTGGCAAGTCTCACTACCGGTGCAAAAACAAAAAAAAATCTGTACCACTTTGAAAATTAGAAAGGAAAACAAACAGTAAAACAGAGTGCGTTCAGGGAAACGTCATAGTTGTTGACCAGGTGATTTGAGTGGTTTCGACAAGGGGTTTCCAAATAGGTTAGATCGAGACGAAATCTATTTTTTTTGGGTGAAACCAATAACTGGATTGTAATGCCGATAATTTGAGTGAGAGGAATTGAATATTCTTTTAAGGCTCCAGAATAAATTGTACCGTATTGTAGAACAATGCAGGTAAGTAGTCTGCGGCTTAAAGTTCCCATCATGGATTCCTAGACTGTAAGATTTTCGTTTGAGCCAAAATTGTTTATTAACAAACATATAATGACTAGAAAAAACTGAAAAACTAATAT
Organism: Toxorhynchites rutilus septentrionalis; assembly: GCF_029784135.1. Lineage (NCBI taxonomy): Eukaryota > Metazoa > Arthropoda > Insecta > Diptera > Culicidae > Toxorhynchites > Toxorhynchites rutilus. Next base: position 36,329,037 of record NC_073744.1, read on the forward strand.
TAACCTTCCTATACTCGCGCATAGGTCTGACAGACCGAGAATGAATGAGGTGGCTGAATTAAATGACTATCAAAACTGAGTTCTAAAGAAAAGAAAATTGTAAGGGGTTGTATCTAGAACACGACCGCATTTTTTCGACGTAGAACTACGCAATTACATAATACTCCACTTGTTTACCACTTCGAATATTAATTTAGAATGCATCGATTTTTTTTTGTAATAAATTATGCTCTTCGTTACGAATAAATTTGATGTTTGATATTATGCCTAGGCCTACCAAAATATGTGAACTGAAAAATTGTCAAACGATCATTGTATTTTATATTTTCCTCTGAAATTATTGCACATCTCATGTTTACGTAGTTCTCGATCCGCGAAAGCTCATTCACCTCTAGTATCTGAAATGATCAAATGACGTTTTAGGGAATCATATTCCGGTCTGCACAACGACGAGCGAGTACAAACGTACTCAACACCAAAAAATACCCCCGATTTGAATGTATTTGCAAAGCTGATTCACCCAGGCACATGAATTTTGAAGTCCATGTTAGGGAAACACAGCTCGGTGGGAACAAAAATATCCCCGACTTGCATGTATATTTGCAAAGCGGTTATTCGATTGTTCATCTCATGAAAAATAACAACTTTATTAATTGTGGTAGACGCGTAGAAATATTTCCCATCAATTAATGCAAACATCTTTCCGATCTGTTAAGAAATGTTCGAGTTATAAGCACTCGCAATACGGGTAGGGTTAGCAAACGAATCCGTAGTACAAGTGTATGGGAGAAAAGGAAGTTCTTCCAGTTTTCATGAATTTAAGCTGTTTAGTGATTAGCGAATTGTAATCTATAGCATATCAAACAAATCTTTCCGATTTTCCGAGTGAGAATAGTTATTAACGTTAACCTTATTTCATTAAAACGTGACCTTTTTCCTGATTTGGCACCCTTCCTGAAAGACGTAGTTCTACGTCAAAAATATTTTCTGGTGTTTTTTCATTCAATTATATCTTTTCCTTTGAATAAATACCAACAACGCCTAAAAATATGCAATAACAATATTACAGAGAGTCTGTGATTACAGGAGTTACGATATTTCGCGCGAATATAGGATTGTTAAACCAAAGATTGCAAGAGACTATTTTGCATGTGAACCTTTTTTTCCAATACGTGAATCACGATAATAATAGAATGATCTGTCCGAATCTAGAATTTGAGTCATGAATCCAGATTTGGAAACTGAATCATAAATCTGGATCTTGTATCTGGTAATTTTTTTTTGTGAAAACATGAAATCAGCCATTTTGTAGCGACGGTTAAATTGGATTTTTGATATTATACAGGGTGAAGTCACGCAACCGATTTGTACAAAAAAAATTCGTATAAAAAAATGTCTCACTATACAAAATCTTTATTCTCGAATAAAAAACGATACAAAGTCGACAACTGAACCACTTAGAAACCAACACGCTCGATAGTTGCAGCGCGATCGTTACTTTTTTCCTTCAGAGAGCGTTGCGTGACTTATGCACCACCCTGTAGAATACGCATAATTATAATGACAACATAAATAAAGGTGTGTACTAAATTTAAAAGCGAATAATCATAAGGAATAGCTTCCGTTTGATATGCATATGCGGGAGTTGCATGAAAAACGTAATTGGCCAATTTTGTGACAGTGGCCATCTTGGAGTTGGATTTTTCATGATCTACTGTGTTCTACTAGTCGAACCCTTTCATTTGATACTCAGATTGATGGGATTTTAAGAAATATATAGATACATTTTTTTCAAATAAATTTTGGAATTTGTATTTTTCAAGAAAATGTGTTATTTATCATCCAAATTTATAATATCACATTCAAAATCGGCCCCTTCTGAGTCAATACACTTTTTTCAACGAGCAATCCAGTCATCGAAACACTTTTTATAGCTGTATTCAAGAATTACCTCCAGTTCACGCAGCGAATCCGTTTTCAATGCTGCCAAAACGTAGCCTACGAAGTGGTACTTTGAGATTAGGAAATAAGAAAAAGTCACACCCATGTCTCGTCGCCAGCAATTATGCGCTGGATGAACGTGGAATTAGAATTTGATCGTTTAAGTATGTCTTCAGTCACTTTATTGCGATGAAATTTTTGAAGAAAATTTAGTTCTTTTGGCACTAGTCGTGCTGCAACTTTTCTCACGCCCAAAACATAAACCCAAATATGACAAACGGTCTATAGTATCTATATTATCCATACACCCGTGTTTTCGATAAAGTTGGGTCACCAAATCTATTCTGTAACATTTTCAATGTGAATTCGTATCTGGAAATCGATTTTAGATGACCTAGATTTTACATCTAAATTTTGAACCTGAATCTGGAATCTGAAATCCGGAATGGACTCAGAAATCTGGAATTAGGAATCTGAAAACTGGAATCATTAATCTAGAATTCTCTGGAATCTGGAATCTGAATTTGAAATTAGAATATGGAACCTGAAATCGCGAATCTGAATCTGAAATCTGAGTTTGGTATAGTCTTAATTTGGTATCTGGATCCTGAATCAAGGTTTAGTGCCTGGATCTTGATCGAAATCTAAAATCTGAATTTAGAAGCTGATTTAAAATTAAATATATATAACTTGCATTTAAATTTGGAAACTGAGACATGGAAACTAATGATGTGTCTGTTATCTGATTCCAAATCTAAGGTATTTAGTGACAGGTAATTACGTGATAACGACTCATCAAAAACATGTTTCTTTACATTTTCATGTATTAGTTCACACGAAGCTTTAATTTATAGTTCTATTTTTTTTTATATAAATCGTTTATTTTTACAGGCTCAGTTACATTAGTTTAAAGGAGCCGAATTCTTAAATATATGTTTTAAAACTATACATAAATAATTTTCCTAACACTATGGTTAGTAAGGTGGAAAACCGATTACTCGCGGTTTACTCGAGTTTAGAGGGTGACATCTTTCAGGAAAGGGATGGGATATAAGGGAACTGTTACAATGTTGATGATCACACTCGATTCTTAAATCTATTCGTATATCTATTGTATATTTACATTTCAACTTATTTTACTGTTTATACCAAGGGGGCCAATTGCTCGCAATGGATGAAAAGGAGGGTATAAGGAGATAGGTACAATCACACACGAAGATCGATAGCTTTAAGGAAAACATATATTTGGGTCATGTAATCAAGGTCTAACCGAGCCAACACATCTCTCACCGGCACATTGGGGTCTTCCTCGGGCCCGAAGGGAGTTTTCTAAATTCGATCTGGCGACAAGATACACCTCGCACGACCAAACAACATGCTCGATGTCGTGATAACCTTGACCACAGACGCAGAGATTGTTGCTGGCAAGTTTGAAACGAAAGAGAAGCGCATCTAACGAACAGTGATTGGACATGAGTCGGGAGAAGGTGCGAATAAAGTCCCGACTCAAGTCCAGACTTTTGAACCACGGTTTGAGGCTAACCTTAGGGATAAGCGATGGTATTTTTACGGACTAAAGAAAAAAATTCATTGAAGGCGATTTGACGCTGGTAAATGTCGCCTTCAATCGCACCTACCTTTGCTAATGAGTCAGCCCTCTCATTACCCGGAATTGAGCAATGTGAAGGGACCCAGACAAAGGTAATGACATAACAGCGTCTGGATAAAGCACTCAAAATTTCTCGTATTCTCTCAAGGAAGTACGGCGAGTGCTTTTCCGGCCTCACTGAACGGATAGCTTCGACAGAGCTAAGACTATCCGTTACAATGTAATAGTGTTCAACAGGTCGTGAGGCGACTCTTTCTAGCGCACAGTATATCGCTGCCAATTCAGCAATATACACTGAGCAAGGATTCTGAAGACTGTGGGAGGTGCTAAAAATTTCGTTGAACACTCCAAATCCTGTGGACTCATTCATAGAGGACCCATCAGTAAAGTACATATTATCACAATTGATACCCCATACTTTGAATCGAAGATCGTTGGAGCGATCCTCGATCGTTGATAATCTGAATATCCATGGATATCTTACTTCATGGACAGATCAAAATGCACAGAGGAATTGATGTAGTCAGGAAAACAAACACGGTTGGGAATATATGAAGAAGGATCAACCTGCATGGAGACGAATTCATGATATGAGCTCATGAATCCAGAATGAAAATTTAGCTCGATCAGCTGCTCAAAATTTCCGATCACCAATGTGTTCATAACCTTACACCGGATGAGGAACCGAAGAGATAATAAATTGAAGCGATCTTTTAGTGGGAGTACGCCTGCCAAAACCTCGAGGCTCATGGTATGCGTTGAGGGCATACATCCCAACGCGATACGGAGACAAAGATACTGAATTCGATCGAGTTTAATGAGGTGTGTTTTGGCAGCTGATTGAAAGCAGAAACTGCCATACTCCATCACTGAGAGAATAGTTGTTCGATACAACATTATAAGATCTTCGGGATGGGCTCCCCACCAGGTGCCGGTAATTGTACGGAGAAAGTTTATTCTTTGTTGACATTTTTTACTCAGATACCTAATATGGACCCCCAAGTACATTTGGAGTCGAACCAGACCCCAAGATACTTGAATGACATAGCATGAGTGATCGGTTTACCCAAAAGTTGAAGCTTTGGTTTTGCTGGCTTATGCTTCCTAGAAAAAACCACCATCTCTGTTTTCTCCGTGGAGAATTCGATCCCTAGCCCAATGGCCAAGGTTGAAAAATTGTTCAACGTATCTTGTAAGGGTTCTTGCAGGTCGGATTCGTTTGATCCTACGACAGACACCACTCCATCATCTGCAAGTTGTCTTAGGCTGTAATTTTGTGTAAGGCAATTGTCAATGTCGCTTACGTAGAAGTTGTACATAAGGGGGCTTAAACATGAGCCCTGGGGGAGGCCCATGTAAGAGACCCGACTTACTGCCGAATCTCCGTGAGAAAAGTTCAAATGTTTCTCACAAAGCAAGTTATATAACATATTATTCAATAGAGGCGGCAGACCCCGAGAGTGTAATTTGTCTGACAAAACCTCTATTGAAACAGAATCAAAGGCCCCCTTTATGTCCAAGAATACTGAAGCCATTTGTTTTTTTTCGGCGTAAGCCATTTGAATTTCTGAAGAAAGCAACGCAAGACAATCATTCGTCCCCTTGCCCCTGCGGAACCCATATTGTGTATCTGAGAGTAGGCCATTCGTTTCAACCCATCGATCAAAGCGAAACAAGATCATTTTCTCCAACAATTTCCGTATACAAGACAGCATTGCTATTGGGCGGTACGAATTGAAGTCGGACGCGGGTTTTCCGGGTTTTTGAATAGCTATAACTCGTACTTGTCTCCAATCATCCGGAACAACATTATGCTCCAGAAACTTATTGAATAAATCCAACAAGCGCTGTTTGGCCACATAGGGGAGGTTTTTCAACAAGTTGAACTTAATTCTATCCGATCCTGGAGCCGAATTGTTACTTGAAAGGAGAGCAAGAGAGAATTCTACCATCGAAAACTCGGAATCAAGATCGCACCTATCTTGTGGTATATCTCGAACAATTCTTTGCACGGGAGCGAAATCGGGACAAACCTTTCGCGCAAAATTAAAAATCCATCGATGTGAATGTTCCTCGCTTTCATTCGATGAAGAGCGATTTCTCATGTTTCGAGCCACTTTCCATAATTTTTTCATTGACGTTTCTCGTGATAAACCTCCCACGAAATTTCGCCAATAAGCACGTTTTTTACCTTTGATCAAGTTTTTAAATTGATTTTCAAGGTCTAAATACGTTTGAAAATTGTCAATGGTTCCTCGTTTCCGAAAAGCTTTGAATGCATTCAATTTTTCTACATAAAGCTTTGAACATTGGCTATCCCACCATGGATTGGGAGGCCTTCGGTAAATGGTGGAACCTGGGATGGGTTTCGTTTGAGCGCGAACCGCGCTGTCATAGATCAAACGAGAAAGGAAGTTATACTCCTCCAATGGAGGTAAACCATCTCTGGAATTGATGGCTAGAGTAATCGCGTCCGCATATTTTTTCCAGTCAATGTGTCTTGTGAGGTCATATGCCATGTTTATAGATTCAGAAGAATTCGACCCAATGGTGATGGAAATTTTGATTGGCAAGTGATCACTACCGTTGGGATCCTGTATTACATTCCACTTGCAATCTAACGATAGTGAATTCGAGCAAAGCGAGAGGTCAAGAGCACTTGGGTTAGCAGGAGGTTTAGGCACACGTGTTATTTCCCCAGTGTTCAAAACGGTCATATTGAAGCTGTTACAAAGGTCATATATCAACAATGAACGATTGTCATCGTACGGTTCCCCCCAGGCAGTTCCATGAGAGTTGAAGTCTCCCAAGATCAATCGTGGCTCAGGAAGGAGTGAGCACATGTCAATAAGTTGCTTGCGGCTAACTGTAGCTCTCGGAGGCCAATACAAGCTGACAATACAGAGGTCTTTGCCTCTGATGTTTGCATGACAAGCAACAGCTTCGATCCCTCCAATAGGTGGAAGGTCAATTCTAAAAAATGAGTGGCACTTATTATTTATAGTTCTAATGTGGCACCAATTTAGCATGCTAACAATGCTCGTGATCTTGTAAGCCTGATATCATCAAAGAAAGCGACGCGTGACCAAATGTTGACCTGTTCAATCAACATTTGCAACATTAAAACAACAGTATTGTGATTAGGGATTTAAACATTTTTATTTTCTAACATTTATCTATATAACAAAGGAATATTACAGTCAATTATAGACACAAACTTATCAATAATTTTCTCATAAAATAATGACATCTACATTAATCTATAATGGCAACGTTCAGCAGAAAACTTTTGAACCTCAAATGTCATTTTACACAAGGCGGCGCATTAGGAGTAGTGATCGCTTTATACATAGCTGACTGCATTTGCCGGTGGATTCAGATGAAAGTTTTTTTTGACGTAGGACTACGTGTAACCTTTTAATATAGGGGCCCATTTCAATATTTCGGTGTGAAAAAGTGTTCAGTTTTTGAACGCTAATACCTCTTTAATTAATGAATGTATTTTGGTTCCAAATACACACATTGATAGGAAATATCCTCAGCAAATGTTTATATGCTAGACATTACGGGTTTTCAGCTCATATAAAGTTCAAATTGATGAAAAATTGGAAAAAATAATTCCCTACTTTCCCATACATTTTGTCTGCGCTCCCGCAGCAAACAGCTATTCATTACAAGCAACCACGGGTACGGGCGAACCGTATGGACAAGTCGAAGGAGGGAGACAAAAAAGAGATTATAAATAAATATAGGCGGTCGTTATAACGCTATATAAAGCGAGCGATGGTGGGGCCTGGCCACATTCTATCATCGGACGCCAAGCAGGAAAGACGCTATCTTGAAAATGATTTTAGTTTTAAGTTAGGTTTTGTAAATGAATACTAGGCATATTTGCCGATTTATAGAAACATAAGATCCCATTTGATATGTCGATCTTTGAAATAAGTTCAATGGTTTGAAAGTTTAGAATTAAAAAAAAACACATAAAACTCGTGATTTCTTCCAAAAATTCATAACTTTTCAACCATTGAGCCGATTTCGAAAATCAACATATCAAATGAAATCATATCCTTTTATGAATCAACATCAATCTGTTATTCAACAAACTAAGAAATTTAGCACTGCAGAAAAACTTGAATAATAAATCTAAGGAAATTTGCCACTTCATTTTTCACATCAGGAAAATTATTGAAAAAACCCATTCCTTTTTTAATTTCTAATTTTGATAAAATTGCACTAAATAGTTAATATAAGAGCAATATACATATTTGAATAAACTTATGTAATTATGAACATGTTTATATGAACCTTCTCATCTTATCATTCTTCATTAAAGACCTTGCTTCAAGACAGCTAGAAATCGATACATTCCCATATCGAGTATACCTGAAAAAATTTATGTGTGTTTTTGAGCTTATTGATAGTTGGTGACTATCCGATCGATTATTAAACATCTACCAATTTGTGTCGGAAACAAAGGTTAAAAGTGGCGTCAAAATACATCACATTGCAAGCCGGATGGAGAGGAATAAATTTTCCAGCAGTGAGAGCTGTTTTTTTGATTGACAACTGAAGGTGAAAAATCTTTCCAGCGCGATTACTACAGTTACCAGCAACATAATCGGTTTCGCATTTTTTATTTCCCGTCTCCCAAAGAAGCTGGATGGTATAAATTGTGTTTTTTAAAGAAATTATGTTTTTGGGAGCGTTGGAGATGTAATTTTTTTAATAGGTACAGAAAAAAACTTCTCGGATATTTGATAAGTATTTTAAATTGACAGCCCTTGGTGTAGTCCTACATCTCTCCGATTTGTCCCCGACATTACTCACCCATCTTTTTTTAAACCGATTCATCAATGTCAAACATTTCCCAATCATATGCGATTGAAAATTCTAAGAAACCTGCAATGTGCAGAACAATGTTCCGAAGGCATTGCAGAGAAACTGTTTCTTCATATCTCTTATCAGGCCATTTTATCACTCATTTACCCTCCCTCTCCAATAACTGTTCCGACAAATACTGCAATCTGATGCAGAGGGCAGCATTTTTGAGCTCTCCTGATATGATTGTATGTATCCACATAACAGCAGTAGTAGCAGAAGAAGCAAAGTCTATTTATAATACGTGTCAGATCTTCCGTTCGCACTGTCGTCGTCTCTGCTCCAGCGTTCTCCAGCACACACGCTGTCTCTTTTTCTCGGACGTGTTGTCTTTCAGGTTTTGAGAGTGATAAAATCATTACCGCCCATCCCTGCCCCTGCCGCTGCTGCCTGGAATGAACGGCAGTAGCGGAATAGTGACTCCAAACAAAACCCGGGGACCACTAGAGAAACAAGTGAGAGCGGGCGCGGGAGATAGAGATTCTGATTACTAATTTCCGGTCCCATCCAAGAGGGGTCTCTCCCTTTCCCACCCGACTGACTGATGGGTACACGATGAAGCATCATCGCGAAATTGCACTTTGCTTGTTCGCTCACTTTCAACATCTGGTTGTGGGGCCGTCCCGCGCGTTCCAGAAGTCGTCCCACATACAATGTTTGCGTACATATCTGGAGCAACGAGGTCGGAGCCATTATTTGTGTCATAACTATGACAGTGGTCGTCGGCGTTGGTGACGTGAAAATTGGACAGTTTGCGACCATGACCACCGCTACCGCTGAGTAAGAGCGATCGAAGATCGCGACTTGAAGATCGCGCCAACGAAAGTAAAACTAATCAACGATTCCTGCGGTGTCCTGTCGTTCCGTTCGATGACGGCGGTGATGGCCTCGAGACGCACTGTGCTGAGCGCTGTTTTCCGCAATAAATTCGCTTTCTTCAGGGTGCTCACCTTCGTTCGGTTCGACCGAACGTCAATACTTCAATCATATTGACCTGCAATCGATCGATCGGCGGGTTCGGCGGGGTGGTTTGGCAGGGATCTCGTCCGCCGAAAACGACAACGCGTCAACGCGATCGAGGAGCGTGTCGTCTTCCAGACAGAATTCAATTAATAATTCTGAGGCCAATTTCCACGCAGGGGCACGCGACGCATCGTATGCTGCATAATCAAAGCGCTACGAGGATCGCCGCATGCAAGTAAAAAAACAGGCGTTTATTTTCGTCGACGAACCGCCGATAATAACAATGTGCAGTTTACCGGTTTTCGATTTCTCGTCGCTTCTCGCAAGGACTACGTGAAATGATTCGCTAAAACCGTCAGCCGGGTGCCGGGCAATTTGATGCGGAGGGCGCTTGGGAAAGGATCCACCGCGCGAAAATTGCTTTCTTTCGAAATTATTGTTCCGCCGTTTAGTGGAGGTGAGTACGCGGAGTTAAATAGCCACCTCTGTAGGTCATTACTAGCTGGGGATGAAACACGCGCAATCCAGAACGCAATCCACGCACGTGGAGGCACTGTCGAAGAAAGATTCAAGAAAACGGCAAAAAAAATGCAGACGGAGAAAGGAAGGCACAAACCAGCGCGCGAACCGGAGATAAGTCATTATCTTTTTATTATTTTCAATTTTCATTAATTTGGCAGTTACTGCTGCTGACGGAACGGAAGATGTCCCAACAAAATCGTAAATACGTTATTTCCAATATATGGTCCAGTTGGAGCGTCTAACCTAACCTATTTATGAGCCATTTGCAATCGTATTAATCCCAAAAACACTTGCCAAGTTTCCTTGCCCCGGCGTCATTCATTCATCCGGGGGTTCAGACTTGTTTTTGTCATCCTCCCTTTTGATCGCCTGCTTCGAATCCGAGATCTCCATCCCATCCGAGGACCGTTGATCAAGTTGTGCATGCGCACACCACCGGTGTCCAAGTTTTATTCGTTATGTTCGCTGCTGCTGTTAGGTCAATCTTAGAGCTCCCCGAGCCAATAAAAAGAAGACTACGTGTTCGGATCTCTCCTCTCGCCGAGTGTGATCGTGGGAACGATCTACTTTTACGGTGTGTGCTGAGCGATTTCCTCCCGCTTGTTTTGCACGGATCCTGTGTGTGTGTGGAACGAGTACGCGCGTATACACCGCCGAACCGGTTTGGCATTTGATATCACACAAAACCATTACCGGAGGGAAAACGATCGAACATATTACGCGCGCGGGACCGATCCAAACGGTTGATTATCCGAGAATCCCAAGAGTATACTGCTCCGTTTTGCGATTTATGACGCGTCGCTGCAGATGGCACTAACCGTAATGCACGTGAGTGTGTGACATGTTTTTGTTTCCCACCAAAACTCCGAAGGATAACGTCGAAATCTCCGAAAGCGGGCGGTTGGAAGCACTAGATGCACATACACTTCGATGCGTTTTGGATGAAACGCAGAAGCGAAGAGCAGAAAGCAACAGCCACTTCCGGTCGCATCCACTCGTAACATATGTTTACAAACAGAATATCTTGTTGATGCCATTAGGAGATTTAGTTCTATCCTGTTGCTGTGGCACCTGCTGCCGCAGGAACCACTCGGATGGAGCCAATAACTCTCTTGATGGAAAATTAAACACTGCTTTTGACGTTTTGATGAGACGGCCGCGTGTGTTAATACGCTAAAGCGAGGCGATTGATTTTCTCACACTTTTTTCGAATCAAAAAGGATAAAAAGAAAGGGAAGGGAAGAAAGCACACCGGCGATGTGTGTTTCGCCACGGCAAGTCATCGTTTGCATGTTGCACGTAAAATGAATATTAATCAGAGAGAGAGAAGAGCTGCAGCAGAAAACCGGGACTGCTAATGAAGCTGGATGGAAGTGGATCGGTGGCCGCAACGGCGATTATCACCTTTAGAGGTGCGTTTTACTTTTAAACATCTGCTGCTCTTGTCTCGGATCGGTGATCTCTGTGTGGGAGGGGGGTAGGTGGAGGCTGCGAGAAGGGTCCGCCGCAGCGTCTGAATAATGAATCTGGTTTGTGCCGTCCCAACCGAATCTGGTTTGTCCACCGAGATTCAACGACACACACGGACAGGTGCGTGTTGAACTGGTTCCGTGGGGCCTTGTTTGATGCGGCTGCTGCTGGATTGAGTTGGTAATTGAATTAAAAGTTTCAGTTGAGAATGCGCTTCTAGATTCGCTGGGATTAGCTTTCGAATGGTAGTTTAGGGGATTTGATTGGATTAAAAACGTTTGATTGTCAGAAATTTGAGAGGAGTTCGAAGTCCTAAGCACGGTTCTGTCCCTGCATATAATAAATTTAAATTCATTTATATCTCTTTTTGATCCATCTATTGTTTCCCACAATATAATATGAAGTTTTCTCTTTCTCAATAAAACAACAGTCATTGAAAATTTTCATAGGCATTCCCAATAAAAAATATTAAAAATCAGCATAAGAACTTTCAATCCACAGTCTGTATCTGTAATAATAAATGTGGAATCTGACTTTAACGTCAGAATCAATTTAAAACAATTTGGAATTCGGAACCAACAATGCAAAATTTGAACCCGGAATGCGGAATCTCAATCAAAACATCGCTTCTCTTTATCTCTCTCTTCCTCTCTCTTTCTCTCTCTCTCTCTCTCTCTCTCTCTCCCTCTCTCTTTCTCTCTTCCTCCCTCTACCTCTCTCTCTCTCTTTCTCTATTTCTATCTTTCTCTCTCTCTGTTTCTCTCACTCTCACTATTTCTCTCACTCTCTCTGTTTCTCCCTCTCTTTATCTCTCTCTTCTTCTCTCTCCCTCTCTCTTTCTCTTTCTTCCTCTCCCTTTCTCTCTTTCTCTCTCTTTCCTTTTCTTTCTCTCATCATTTCTCTCTCTTTATCTCTCTCACTGAAATCTGAAATCAAGTATCTGAATCCGAAAGTGAACTGATAGTGCTAGAAACGATATTACAGAGGCTTACCACTGCCTAGTTATTTACTTCATTACATTGCAGAGGCCTCTAGTCTTGAAAAAGGCTAGGGCCTCGCGCGTAGTATCATAACTCGGATATTCGTGCACTCGTGCATGTGTCTCTGCAATATTGTCATTGTGCATTTTTAGGCTTTATTGTTAGTTATTTAAGGAAAAGGATATAATTGAATGAAAAAACTCCAGTAAATATGTTTTCTTCAACTTCATTCAGCTTTAATACTCATTTAATTCCATCAACTCAAAATCGTGAGACCGTATGCGCGAGTACAGGAGGGTCAAAATCTCATTGCGCGAACTTTTCTCCGAACACGACCACATTTTCAGAATACAGTAGAACCCCGATTATCCGCGGAATAGCGGAATAACGCTGTAAATGACTAAAAATGAGTTCCAAACACGAAAAAAAGATATTTCGGCATGAAAACTATGTTTTATCAATACATAAATCATTAAACTATCCATCTACCAGGTCGAGTACACCAGTGATCAGATAATGTGAAAGCCATGAACAAAACAAAAGTGTATGAGTTTATCATTCACCGACAAATTCGGGGAAGGCCTGTAGATTTACTATGGAGCTTGCTTTCGCGGATAATCGGGGTTCCACTGTATACACAAAGCAAAGCAGAAAAAAAAGTTGCACCTCAAGCCCCGCCCTTGTACCGTCTCGAAGAGGTAGATGAGAGTGTCCCACATCAAATTGCATCATGGAACAAACACTGTAGAAAATTACCTAGTGAACCGACCCTTTCCAAACTTTCTCAGACAATAAAATATAAACCATTAGCCCAGTAAGCTTTCGGCATATTTATTTTATCCAATTTCAATACTATAACTGTATGCTCGCATCTTACGCTAAACTCCGCTCATGAAGTTCTGTACAACATCTGGCTGCAGTTTCTTTCGTACGGAAACCTGCTTTTTGTACATGTCTTCCTAAGATGTTACCTCCTTGGGATACTTCCGTATTGTCTGCTTCAAAATACCCTAGTATTTTTCGATACGCTTTAGTTCCGGAGGGTTTAGAGGGGAGGGAGGGGTTGGTTTATGCATGTCCTTGGGTACTAAAGTGACTTCGTTCGCTTCGTACCACTCCAGGACATCCTTTGAATAGTGACACGAAGCTAGATCCGGCCAGAAGATCGTAGGGCCCTCGTGTTGCTTCCATAGAGGAAGCAGACGCTTCTGTAGACACTCCTTGAGGTAGATCTACCCGTTTACAGTCCCGGTAGTCACGATTTCGAGTTGTTTCCGATGTGTCGATGAGAGAGTTGTGGATTTTCCAATCAATTCGCGATGTTACTTTTCGGGTGACCCCTTTTTTTCCAATTCGTGATTTTAACGGGACCCGAAGTTGTCATCGAAAGACGCGCCACAAAGATTATTTCGCTTTGATTTTTGCTGACCTCCTTCAGTGGAAAAACTATAGAGGAGGCCATTCATTAAAACAATTATCAACATTGAATTATAGGATTGAATTCTTTAGTATGTTATTAAACGTAGTGAGTTACCAGGCGATACGAGGAATATTAGCCGATTATCTAATTCATTGAGTACACCCAGTTTTTTTACGCAGGGGATATGTACCTCGTAAAAAAACCGCGTAAAAAATCGCGTTTATTGAAAAATCCGCGTGAAAAAATAACCATGTCACCTAATGATAGATATCAAACGGGACTATCCTTGTACCACTGGAATATTTTGTAGCGTAAGTTAGTTGTGCTTTCTATCTGTTCCAAATATTCCAATTGGAATTCTATTGTTCACGGCTTCTGTATTGTTTTTTTTGCCATACCCATTATAAAATTGTTTCAATACACAACGTAGAACGGAAGTAAAAAATTGATTGTTGTGTTGCTGTTGAACCGTCCAGAGCTAAGTAGACAGGGAGAGATGATTCACGATTCGCTGCCCGTAAAACCCCGTCCGGTTGTACCGCCCGGTGAGCTCCCCGTTTCCCAACACCTAGAATTTACGTAAGAATCGTAAAAAGGTGCGACACTAATTTCCTTCATAAGCGCTAAGCTCCGTTACAAGCACTAATTACCGAAATATGCTCTGAGGGAGCGTAAGAGAGAAATGTGAGCTGATGGAGAGTTGTGATATTTAACTGGTATTTTTTTACGCGGGTACCGTAAAAAACCGCGCAAAAAAAACGAAAAAAAACTGGGTGTATGTATAAACTATTCGCGATTCCACGGCATTACGATTCATCAGTCATCCAGTCAGCGATCAGACGACAGCGAGGCTCTCCGAATGGCCTTTCTCAACGTCGAAGACTTAGACTTTAGTTTACCACATTGACTTTTTTTTCAAGACTAGAGGAAATGAAATTTCGCAGCCTCTATTATTCAAACCATGACCAAACCATATTCAAGTCACTGCCAGCAGACAGCAGTAGATCTCAGTGGTGTTGACAGACACAGATGTTTTGCTCGATACAAAGAACAAATGGAAGATAGTGGTGGAATTTTGCTCGATGGAGGCACCTTGTCAATTTTCATGTCGTCTGGTCGAGAGTGGTTCTGTATGTTTGCAACACATCATTTCTGCATCCGTACAGGGGTGTAAATTGAAAATTTCGAAAATGAGGACGTTGCGTTTGGCAAATTTTCGAGCGGAAATACCTCTTCGTCGGCTGAACGTAGTAGTACGACAATTACAATTTGTTAATTATTGACCTGAAGACTTTTTTTCCGTAGCCCAAATACTTAAACAACAAAAATCAATAAATATTGATGAAATCACAAATAAAATCCATACAGGATATTTATCCATCTATGTCATGATTGGTTATCAGTTGATGGATGTCGTCGGGTGGCCGTTAAACCCCTTCAAATATTGTGCTCGCCAACCTCTGTTTTTATTTTACTACCGTGTTGAACGGAAGTTTTTCGCCTCAGAATATGCACAAAGTAAGCATAGTGCAGATTAAACTGACGGGCAGAATCAAAGCAGTAGAGCAATAACAAGCAGAACATACTGCGTCGGTTTTCATACCGTTATGCGGAGATTGGTTGTGTATGATTGACTCACACGTACGAATCGTTATGTTATCAAATAGATAAGAATGAATCATGAATCTTTATTCAGTTCAACCTACAACCCATCGGTTCTTTTCAGAGCCACCAAAATTTTCAACTAAAGTTTATTTTATCTTAACAATTCCGATGCATTCTTAAATAATATCTGAAGTAATCAATAGCGAATTGATTTTTATATTTTTTTACTTATAGAAAGCTTGTTCGGATTTCTTGGTGAAATGATTATGATGTTTTGAATTATAGAGGTGTCTCTCAAACTTTTTCAGTTCAATTGTCTCTAGGCTAAAAAAGATCAATTTGAAAAACTAAATACTCAGCCTTGAGAGAGGCCAATTGGAAAGCCTCGCTGACTTATTGGTAACTTTTTCCGATCGATCATTTTTTGTAAATTCGAGCATTTTATACAGGTTGAAAGTGGGGTCAAAGTGCAGCGTATTTTAGCCGGATGTGAAAATGGTATTTCCAGCGATGAAGGCGGCGTTCTTCGATGGAAAACTGAACGTGAAAAAACTTAAAAACTTAAAATTTTACGGCTTTGCGACACTAGTAAATGAAGTTTAGTTGAGTTGAAATTTACATAGGATATTTTTTCGTGGGAATCAACATTTTGCAAGAAGACCCGTTCGGAAATTCGAAGGTCACAATTCTCTCATACATACGTAACTTTTGCAAATGTCCAGTATGACGCTGTAATTTGTGTGGAAATTAATCTTAAAACAGAACAAAACACCCATCTTAAGGTATACGAAAATAAAAATTACCTCAGAATATATTATCCAGAGAAAATGACAAACTATCCCGGATATAATGCCGCGCCAGAGGGTATTAAGGAGAGCCCATACGTCACATCCGTTGATTCGGTGATCTTCACAACGCCCATTAGTTCCATATGCTCCCAGTTCCATATTTCAAAAAAAAATGCCACGAAGCAAGATCGAACGAACCTTTGACTTGACTAGCGGTACGATTTTGCGGCAAATTTACCCAAAAATCTGAACGCCGCCGCGGGTTCCACCGAAAATATTAATTAAAATAATTCGTACTTGTGGGGCAACCTTCGCGGTCATTCATACCTTCGGTTCGAGCTCGCGAGCCCTCCGTCGATCCCAATAATCGAACATAATTGACGGTTTAATATGAATACTTCTTAATCTTTTTACACAACAATTTAAAATCTATATAAATTTTATTGCTAGTCGCACGGGGAGTCGAATGGATGGCGCTCATACCGCCGCTGCCGCCGCGCGCATTAAAGTGACCGCCTGCGGATGCTCCGCTGACGCGAACTCTCATTTCCTCTTGGGCAGAAGTTGTGGTACGTTTTAAAAGCATCCATTATTAGCCATCGAGTCTCCTCCGGCGCAACGGCCGTAGCAGCAGAGAGTGTCTAAAAAGCTTCATAAGTATAGGGATTGATGGACCGCTTCTTCGGTTTCGGTGGTAATTATTTTTGTAATATAATTTAAGATTTTTACTGTTTCAATAATTCTGTTTTACGATGCGCCTCCGCCGAGAGAAGCCAGGGAGGACATCGGTCGTCGTGGAAAGTAACACCAGTAGCCTCCGCCATTTCCTGTCGCACACGGGGAATTATCCCTCTGTCAAGGTGTTCGTGGGAGACAGACAGAGAGAGAGAGGGAGATAGATGGATAGGGATTAATAAATTCATTTTGCGTTTTTTTTCTTTTGCCACCGTTGTGTCCATGAATGGAACGAACCCACTAACAGAGGGCTCATCTGAAATAATTAGACGATACGCCGCCACGGAATGAGTGGGTTCGAGCCATTTCCAGGAGAGGATTATTGACATTTTGGCAAAGTGCAACAATATGAACGAAATCGAGCCCGGTTTGACAGTTCCACGCCAGGCCACGCTGTAGCTAACCTTGAATCCGGTTGTATAATCTCAGGATAATAACACCCTCTTGGAAGCATGGGAACACTCGGAGAGTTCCTTGGTTTTTTTTTCGGAGTAATGACTCTCAAATGGTTTTATTGCCCTGTCGAAGAACATAACTACACTCAGAACAACCCAATCAAATGAGATAATGTTGGAATGATGATGAA